>NW_026712481.1:0-11529 GCF_022539665.2 Daphnia carinata
TTATGAATCCATTCGACGCAGAATGAAAAGTTACGTCGATTGAGATGTGTTTGATTTAATTATAACTTGAAATGCGACCGCTAGATGGCTTTGAAAAATTTAAAAATGCTAACTTTTGAACGGTTAGAGATAGAACGCTGGGAATGAATCCATTCGACGCAGAATGAAAAGTTACGTCGATTGAGATGTGTTTGATTTAATTATAACTTGAAATGCGACCGCTAGATGGCTTTGAAAAATTTAAAAATGCTAACTTTTGAACGGTATATACTAGAACGCTGGAAATGAATCCATTCGACGCAGAATGAAAAGTTACGTCGATTGAGATGTGTTTGATTTAATTATAACTTGAAATGCGACCGCTAGATGGCTTTGAAAAATTTAAAAATGATAACTTTTGAATGGTTAGAGATAGAACGCTGGGAATGAATCCATTCGACGCAGAATGAAAAGTTACGTCGATTGAGATGTGTTTGATTTAATTATAACTTGAAATGCGACCGCTAGATGGCTTTGAAAAATTTAAAAATGCTAACTTTTGAACGGTTAGAGATAGAACGCTGGGAATGAATCCATTCGACGCAGAATGAAAAGTTACGTCGATTGAGATGTGTTTGATTTAATTATAACTTGAAATGCGACCGCTAGATGGCTTTGAAAAATTTAAAAATGCTAACTTTTGAACGGTTAGAGATAGAACGCTGGGAATGAATCCATTCGACGCAGAATGAAAAGTTACGTCGATTGAGATGTGTTTGATTTAATTATAACTTGAAATGCGACCGCTAGATGGCTTTGAAAAATTTAAAAATGATAAGGTTAGAGATAGAACGCTGGGAATGAATCCATTCGACGCAGAATGAAAAGTTACGTCGATTGAGATGTGTTTGATTTAATTATAACTTGAAATGCGACCGCTAGATGGCTTTGAAAAATTTAAAAGTGCTAACTTTTGAACGGTTAGAGATAGAACGCTGGGAATGAATCCATTCGACGCAGAATGAAAAGTTACGTCGATTGAGATGTGTTTGATTTAATTATAACTTGAAATGCGACCGCTAGATGGCTTTGAAAAATTTAAAAATGCTAACTTTTGAACGGTTAGAGATAGAACGCTGGGAATGAATCCATTCGACGCAGAATGAAAAGTTACGTCGATTGAGATGTGTTTGATTTAATTTTAACTTGAAATGCGACCGCTAGATGGCTTGGAAAAATTTAAAAATGCTAACTTTTGAACAGTTAGAGATAGAACGCTGGGAATGAATCCATTCGACGCAGAATGAAAAGTTACGTCGATTGAGATGTGTTTGATTTAATTATAACTTGAAATGCGACCGCTAGATGGCTTTGAAAAATTTAAAAATGCTAACTTTTGAACGGTATATGATAGAACGCTGGGAATGAATCCATTCGACGCAGAATGAAAAGTTACGTCGATTGAGATGTGTTTGATTTAATTATAACTTGAAATGCGACCGCTAGATGGCTTTGAAAAATTTAAAAATGCTAACTTTTGAACGGTATATGCTAGAACGCTGGGAATGAATCCATTCGACGCAGAATGAAAAGTTACGTCGATTGAGATGTGTTTGATTTAATTATAACTTGAAATGCGACCGCTAGATGGCTTTGAAAAATTTAAAAATGCTAACTTTTGAACGGTTAGAGATAGAACGCTGGGAATGAATCCATTCGACGCAGAATGAAAAGTTACGTCGATTGAGATGTGTTTGATTTAATTATAACTTGAAATGCGACCGCTAGATGGCTTTGAAAAATTTAAAAATGCTAACTTTTGAACGGTATAGAGATAGAACGCTGGGAATGAATCCATTCGACGCAGAATGAAAAGTTACGTCGATTGAGATGTGTTTGATTTAATTATAACTTGAAATGCGACCGCTAGATGGCTTTGAAAAATTTAAAAATGCTAACTTTTGAACGGTTAGAGATAGAACGCTGGGAATGAATCCATTCGACGCAGAATGAAAAGTTACGTCGATTGAGATGTGTTTGATTTAATTATAACTTGAAATGCGACCGCTAGATGGCTTTGAAAAATTTAAAAATGCTAACTTTTGAACGGTTAGAGATAGAACGCTGGGAATGAATCCATTCGACGCAGAATGAAAAGTTACGTCGATTGAGATGTGTTTGATTTAATTATAACTTGAAATGCGACCGCTAGATGGCTTTGAAAAATTTAAAAATGCTAACTTTTGAACGGTTAGAGATAGAACGCTGGGAATGAATCCATTCGACGCAGAATGAAAAGTTACGTCGATTGAGATGTGTTTGATTTAATTATAACTTGAAATGCGACCGCTAGATGGCTTTGAAAAATTTAAAAATGCTAACTTTTGAACGGTTAGAGATAGAACGCTGGGAATGAATCCATTCGACGCAGAATGAAAAGTTACGTCGATTGAGATGTGTTTGATTTAATTATAACTTGAAATGCGACCGCTAGATGGCTTTGAAAAATTTAAAAATGCTAACTTTTGAACGGTTAGAGATAGAACGCTGGGAATGAATCCATTCGACGCAGAATGAAAAGTTACGTCGATTGAGATGTGTTTGATTTAATTATAACTTGAAATGCGACCGCTAGATGGCTTTGAAAAATTTAAAAATGATAACTTTTGAACGGTTAGAGATAGAACGCTGGGAATGAATCCATTCGACGCAGAATGAAAAGTTACGTCGATTGAGATGTGTTTGATTTAATTATAACTTGAAATGCGACCGCTAGATGGCTTTGAAAAATTTAAAAATGCTAACTTTTGAACGGTTATAGATAGAACGCTGGGAATAAATCCATTCGACGCAGAATGAAAAGTTACGTCGATTGAGATGTGTTTGATTTAATTATAACTTGAAATGCGACCGCTAGATGGCTTTGAAAAATTTAAAAATGATAACTTTTGAACGGTTAGAGATAGAACGCTGGGAATGAATCCATTCGACGCAGAATGAAAAGTTACGTCGATTGAGATGTTGTTTGATTTAATTATAACTTGAAATGCGACCGCTAGATGGCTTTGAAAAATTTAAAAATGATAACTTTTGAACGGTTAGAGATAGAACGCTGGGAATGAATCCATTCGACGCAGAATGAAAAGTTACGTCGATTGAGATGTGTTTGATTTAATTATAATTTGAAATGCGACCGCTAGATGGCTTTGAAAAATTTAAAAATGCTAACTTTTGAACGGTTAGAGATAGAACGCTGGGAATGAATCCATTCGACGCAGAATGAAAAGTTACGTCGATTGAGATGTGTTTGATTTAATTATAACTTGAAATGCGACCGCTAGATGGCTTTGAAAAATTTAAAAATGCTAACTTTTGAACGGTATATGCTAGAACGCTGGGAATGAATCCATTCGACGCAGAATGAAAAGTTACGTCGATTGAGATGTGTTTGATTTAATTATAACTTGAAATGCGACCGCTAGATGGCTTTGAAAAATTTAAAAATGCTAACTTTTGAACGGTTAGAGATAGAACGCTGGGAATGAATCCATTCGACGCAGAATGAAAAGTTACGTCGATTGAGATGTGTTTGATTTAATTATAACTTGAAATGCGACCGCTAGATGGCTTTGAAAAATTTAAAAATGATAACTTTTGAACGGTTAGAGATAGAACGCTGGGAATGAATCCATTCGACGCAGAATGAAAAGTTACGTCGATTGAGATGTGTTTGATTTAATTATAACTTGAAATGCGACCGCTAGATGGCTTTGAAAAATTTAAAAATGCTAACTTTTGAACGGTATATGCTAGAACGCTGGGAATGAATCCATTCGACGCAGAATGAAAAGTTACGTCGATTGAGATGTGTTTGATTTAATTATAACTTGAAATGCAACCGCTAGATGGCTTTGAAAAATTTAAAAATGATAACTTTTGAACGGTTAGAGATAGAACGCTGGGAATGAATCCATTCGACGCAGAATGAAAAGTTACGTCGATTGAGATGTGTTTGATTTAATTATAACTTGAAATGCGACCGCTAGATGGCTTTGAAAAATTTAAAAATGATAACTTTTGAACGGTTAGAGATAGAACGCTGGGAATGAATCCATTCGACGCAGAATGAAAAGTTACGTCGATTGAGATGTGTTTGATTTAATTATAACTTGAAATGCGACCGCTAGATGGCTTTGAAAAATTTAAAAATGCTAACTTTTGAACGGTATATACTAGAACGCTGGAAATGAATCCATTCGACGCAGAATGAAAAGTTACGTCGATTGAGATGTGTTTGATTTAATTATAACTTGAAATGCGACCGCTAGATGGCTTTGAAAAATTTAAAAATGCTAACTTTTGAACGGTTAGAGATAGAACGCTGGGAATGAATCCATTCGACGCAGAATGAAAAGTTACGTCGATTGAGATGTGTTTGATTTAATTATAACTTGAAATGCGACCGCTAGATGGCTTTGAAAAATTTAAAAATGCTAACTTTTGAACGGTTAGAGATAGAACGCTGGGAATGAATCCATTCGACGCAGAATGAAAAGTTACGTCGATTGAGATGTGTTTGATTTAATTATAACTTGAAATGCGACCGCTAGATGGCTTTGAAAAATTTAAAAATGCTAACTTTTGAACGGTTAGAGATAGAACGCTGGGAATGAATCCATTCGACGCAGAATGAAAAGTTACGTCGATTGAGATGTGTTTGATTTAATTATAACTTGAAATGCGACCGCTAGATGGCTTTGAAAAATTTAAAAATGCTAACTTTTGAACGGTTAGAGATAGAACGCTGGGAATGAATCCATTCGACGCAGAATGAAAAGTTACGTCGATTGAGATGTGTTTGATTTAATTATAACTTGAAATGCGACCGCTAGATGGCTTTGAAAAATTTAAAAATGCTAACTTTTGAACGGTTAGAGATAGAACGCTGGGAATGAATCCATTCGACGCAGAATGAAAAGTTACGTCGATTGAGATGTGTTTGATTTAATTATAACTTGAAATGCGACCGCTAGATGGCTTTGAAAAATTTAAAAATGCTAACTTTTGAACGGTTAGAGATAGAACGCTGGGAATGAATCCATTCGACGCAGAATGAAAAGTTACGTCGATTGAGATGTGTTTGATTTAATTATAACTTGAAATGCGACCGCTAGATGGCTTTGAAAAATTTAAAAATGATAACTTTTGAACGGTTAGAGATAGAACGCTGGGAATGAATCCATTCGACGCAGAATGAAAAGTTACGTCGATTGAGATGTGTTTGATTTAATTATAACTTGAAATGCGACCGCTAGATGGCTTTGAAAAATTTAAAAATGCTAACTTTTGAACGGTATAGAGATAGAACGCTGGGAATGAATCCATTCGACGCAGAATGAAAAGTTACGTCGATTGAGATGTGTTTGATTTAATTATAACTTGAAATGCGACCGCTAGATGGCTTTGAAAAATTTAAAAATGCTAACTTTTGAACGGTTAGAGATAGAACGCTGGGAATGAATCCATTCGACGCAGAATGAAAAGTTACGTCGATTGAGATGTGTTTGATTTAATTATAACTTGAAATGCGACCGCTAGATGGCTTTGAAAAATTTAAAAATGCTAACTTTTGAACGGTTAGAGATAGAACGCTGGGAATGAATCCATTCGACGCAGAATGAAAAGTTACGTCGATTGAGATGTGTTTGATTTAATTATAACTTGAAATGCGACCGCTAGATGGCTTTGAAAAATTTAAAAATGCTAACTTTTGAACGGTTAGAGATAGAACGCTGGGAATGAATCCATTCGACGCAGAATGAAAAGTTACGTCGATTGAGATGTGTTTGATTTAATTATAACTTGAAATGCGACCGCTAGATGGCTTTGAAAAATTTAAAAATGCTAACTTTTGAACGGTTAGAGATAGAACGCTGGGAATGAATCCATTCGACGCAGAATGAAAAGTTACGTCGATTGAGATGTGTTTGATTTAATTATAACTTGAAATGCGACCGCTAGATGGCTTTGAAAAATTTAAAAATGATAACTTTTGAACGGTTAGAGATAGAACGCTGGGAATGAATCCATTCGACGCAGAATGAAAAGTTACGTCGATTGAGATGTGTTTGATTTAATTATAACTTGAAATGCGACCGCTAGATGGCTTTGAAAAATTTAAAAATGCTAACTTTTGAACGGTTAGAGATAGAACGCTGGGAATGAATCCATTCGACGCAGAATGAAAAGTTACGTCGATTGAGATGTGTTTGATTTAATTATAACTTGAAATGCGACCGCTAGATGGCTTTGAAAAATTTAAAAATGATAACTTTTGAACGGTTAGAGATAGAACGCTGGGAATGAATCCATTCGACGCAGAATGAAAAGTTACGTCGATTGAGATGTGTTTGATTTAATTATAACTTGAAATGCGACCGCTAGATGGCTTTGAAAAATTTAAAAATGCTAACTTTTGAACGGTTAGAGATAGAACGCTGGGAATGAATCCATTCGACGCAGAATGAAAAGTTACGTCGATTGAGATGTGTTTGATTTAATTATAACTTGAAATGCGACCGCTAGATGGCTTTGAAAAATTTAAAAATGCTAACTTTTGAACGGTATAGAGATAGAACGCTGGGAATGAATCCATTCGACGCAGAATGAAAAGTTACGTCGATTGAGATGTGTTTGATTTAATTATAACTTGAAATGCGACCGCTAGATGGCTTTGAAAAATTTAAAAATGATAACTTTTGAACGGTTAGAGATAGAACGCTGGGAATGAATCCATTCGACGCAGAATGAAAAGTTACGTCGATTGAGATGTGTTTGATTTAATTATAACTTGAAATGCGACCGCTAGATGGCTTTGAAAAATTTAAAAATGCTAACTTTTGAACGGTTATAGATAGAACGCTGGGAATGAATCCATTCGACGCAGAATGAAAAGTTACGTCGATTGAGATGTGTTTGATTTAATTATAACTTGAAATGCGACCGCTAGATGGCTTTGAAAAATTTTAAAAATGATAACTTTTGAACGGTTAGAGATAGAACGCTGGGAATGAATCCATTCGACGCAGAATGAAAAGTTACGTCGATTGAGATGTGTTTGATTTAATTATAACTTGAAATGCGACCGCTAGATGGCTTTGAAAAATTTAAAAATGGTAACTTTTGAACGGTATATACTAGAACGCTGGAAATGAATCCATTCGACGCAGAATGAAAAGTTACGTCGATTGAGATGTGTTTGATTTAATTATAACTTGAAATGCGACCGCTAGATGGCTTTGAAAAATTTAAAAATGCTAACTTTTGAACGGTTAGAGATAGAACGCTGGGAATGAATCCATTCGACGCAGAATGAAAAGTTACGTCGATTGAGATGTGTTTGATTTAATTATAACTTGAAATGCGACCGCTAGATGGCTTTGAAAAATTTAAAAATGCTAACTTTTGAACGGTTAGAGATAGAACGCTGGGAATGAATCCATTCGACGCAGAATGAAAAGTTACGTCGATTGAGATGTGTTTGATTTAATTATAACTTGAAATGCGACCGCTAGATGGCTTTGAAAAATTTAAAAATGGTTACTTTTGAACGGTATATACTAGAACGCTGGAAATGAATCCATTCGACGCAGAATGAAAAGTTACGTCGATTGAGATGTGTTTGATTTAATTATAACTTGAAATGCGACCGCTAGATGGCTTTGAAAAATTTAAAAATGATAACTTTTGAACGGTTAGAGATAGAACGCTGGGAATGAATCCATTCGACGCAGAATGAAAAGTTACGTCGATTGAGATGTGTTTGATTTAATTATAACTTGAAATGCGACCGCTAGATGGCTTTGAAAAATTTAAAAATGCTAACTTTTGAACGGTTAGAGATAGAACGCTGGGAATGAATCCATTCGACGCAGAATGAAAAGTTACGTCGATTGAGATGTGTTTGATTTAATTATAACTTGAAATGCGACCGCTAGATGGCTTTGAAAAATTTAAAAATGCTAACTTTTGAACGGTTAGAGATAGAACGCTGGGAATGAATCCATTCGACGCAGAATGAAAAGTTACGTCGATTGAGATGTGTTTGATTTAATTATAACTTGAAATGCGACCGCTAGATGGCTTTGAAAAATTTAAAAATGCTAACTTTTGAACGGTTAGAGATAGAACGCTGGGAATGAATCCATTCGACGCAGAATGAAAAGTTACGTCGATTGAGATGTGTTTGATTTAATTATAACTTGAAATGCGACCGCTAGATGGCTTTGAAAAATTTAAAAATGCTAACTTTTGAACGGTTAGAGATAGAACGCTGGGAATGAATCCATTCGACGCAGAATGAAAAGTTACGTCGATTGAGATGTGTTTGATTTAATTATAACTTGAAATGCGACCGCTAGATGGCTTTGAAAAATTTAAAAATGCTAACTTTTGAACGGTATAGAGATAGAACGCTGGGAATGAATCCATTCGACGCAGAATGAAAAGTTACGTCGATTGAGATGTGTTTGATTTAATTATAACTTGAAATGCGACCGCTAGATGGCTTTGAAAAATTTAAAAATGATAACTTTTGAATGGTTAGAGATAGAACGCTGGGAATGAATCCATTCGACGCAGAATGAAAAGTTACGTCGATTGAGATGTGTTTGATTTAATTATAACTTGAAATGCGACCGCTAGATGGCTTTGAAAAATTTAAAAATGATAACTTTTGAACGGTTAGAGATAGAACGCTGGGAATGAATCCATTCGACGCAGAATGAAAAGTTACGTCGATTGAGATGTGTTTGATTTAATTATAACTTGAAATGCGACCGCTAGATGGCTTTGAAAAATTTAAAAATGCTAACTTTTGAACGGTTAGAGATAGAACGCTGGGAATGAATCCATTCGACGCAGAATGAAAAGTTACGTCGATTGAGATGTGTTTGATTTAATTATAACTTGAAATGCGACCGCTAGATGGCTTTGAAAAATTTAAAAATGATAACTTTTGAACGGTTAGAGATAGAACGCTGGGAATGAATCCATTCGACGCAGAATGAAAAGTTACGTCGATTGAGATGTGTTTGATTTAATTATAACTTGAAATGCGACCGCTAGATGGCTTTGAAAAATTTAAAAATGGTTACTTTTGAACGGTATATACTAGAACGCTGGAAATGAATCCATTCGACGCAGAATGAAAAGTTACGTCGATTGAGATGTGTTTGATTTAATTATAACTTGAAATGCGACCGCTAGATGGCTTTGAAAAATTTAAAAATGCTAACTTTTGAACGGTTAGAGATAGAACGCTGGGAATGAATCCATTCGACGCAGAATGAAAAGTTACGTCGATTGAGATGTGTTTGATTTAATTATAACTTGAAATGCGACCGCTAGATGGCTTTGAAAAATTTAAAAATGCTAACTTTTGAACGGTTAGAGATAGAACGCTGGGAATGAATCCATTCGACGCAGAATGAAAAGTTACGTCGATTGAGATGTGTTTGATTTAATTATAACTTGAAATGCGACCGCTAGATGGCTTTGAAAAATTTAAAAATGCTAACTTTTGAACGGTTAGAGATAGAACGCTTGGAATGAATCCATTCGACGCAGAATGAAAAGTTACGTCGATTGAGATGTGTTTGATTTAATTATAACTTGAAATGCGACCGCTAGATGGCTTTGAAAAATTTAAAAATGCTAACTTTTGAACGGTTAGAGATAGAACGCTGGGAATGAATCCATTCGACGCAGAATGAAAAGTTACGTCGATTGAGATGTGTTTGATTTAATTATAACTTGAAATGCGACCGCTAGATGGCTTTGAAAAATTTAAAAATGCTAACTTTTGAACGGTTAGAGATAGAACGCTGGGAATGAATCCATTCGACGCAGAATGAAAAGTTACGTCGATTGAGATGTGTTTGATTTAATTATAACTTGAAATGCGACCGCTAGATGGCTTTGAAAAATTTAAAAATGCTAACTTTTGAACGGTTAGAGATAGAACGCTGGGAATGAATCCATTCGACGCAGAATGAAAAGTTACGTCGATTGAGATGTGTTTGATTTAATTATAACTTGAAATGCGACCGCTAGATGGCTTTGAAAAATTTAAAAATGCTAACTTTTGAACGGTTAGAGATAGAACGCTGGGAATGAATCCATTCGACGCAGAATGAAAAGTTACGTCGATTGAGATGTGTTTGATTTAATTATAACTTGAAATGCGACCGCTAGATGGCTTTGAAAAATTTAAAAATGATAACTTTTGAACGGTTAGAGATAGAACGCTGGGAATGAATCCATTCGACGCAGAATGAAAAGTTACGTCGATTGAGATGTGTTTGATTTAATTATAACTTGAAATGCGACCGCTAGATGGCTTTGAAAAATTTAAAAATGCTAACTTTTGAACGGTTAGAGATAGAACGCTGGGAATGAATCCATTCGACGCAGAATGAAAAGTTACGTCGATTGAGATGTGTTTGATTTAATTATAACTTGAAATGCGACCGCTAGATGGCTTTGAAAAATTTAAAAATGCTAACTTTTGAACGGTTAGAGATAGAACGCTGGGAATGAATCCATTCGACGCAGAATGAAAAGTTACGTCGATTGAGATGTGTTTGATTTAATTATAACTTGAAATGCGACCGCTAGATGGCTTTGAAAAATTTAAAAATGCTAACTTTTGAACGGTTAGAGATAGAACGCTGGGAATGAATCCATTCGACGCAGAATGAAAAGTTACGTCGATTGAGATGTGTTTGATTTAATTATAACTTGAAATGCGACCGCTAGATGGCTTTGAAAAATTTAAAAATGCTAACTTTTGAACGGTATAGAGATAGAACGCTGGGAATGAATCCATTCGACGCAGAATGAAAAGTTACGTCGATTGAGATGTGTTTGATTTAATTATAACTTGAAATGCGACCGCTAGATGGCTTTGAAAAATTTAAAAATGATAACTTTTGAATGGTTAGAGATAGAACGCTGGGAATGAATCCATTCGACGCAGAATGAAAAGTTACGTCGATTGAGATGTGTTTGATTTAATTATAACTTGAAATGCGACCGCTAGATGGCTTTGAAAAATTTAAAAATGATAACTTTTGAACGGTATATACTAGAACGCTGGGAATGAATCCATTCGACGCAGAATGAAAAGTTACGTCGATTGAGATGTGTTTGATTTAATTATAACTTGAAATGCGACCGCTAGATGGCTTTGAAAAATTTAAAAATGATAACTTTTGAATGGTTAGAGATAGAACGCTGGGAATGAATCCATTCGACGCAGAATGAAAAGTTACGTCGATTGAGATGTGTTTGATTTAATTATAACTTGAAATGCGACCGCTAGATGGCTTTGAAAAATTTAAAAATGGTTACTTTTGAACGGTATATGCTAGAACGCTGGGAATGAATCCATTCGACGCAGAATGAAAAGTTACGTCGATTGAGATGTGTTTGATTTAATTATAACTTGAAATGCGACCGCTAGATGGCTTTGAAAAATTTAAAAATGGA
>NW_026712482.1:0-41029 GCF_022539665.2 Daphnia carinata
AGTCATTGCGGTAAGTGAAGTATTGTAGAAAAGACCACGCTTCGTCATCCGTTAAGACATCCCAAAGGTTTCTTTCTGTACAAACTCCACACATTCCCATTTTGCAGCAATCTCCACTAAGCTAGTCTCCCACTTTGCGAAACGTTGCTGTATTGGCCTTAAATATGGATTGAGACAAAAGCTACCGACGTCAGGCCACTTGACTGCTGGCACGACCTCTAAGACCACACCATCACTCCAGTTAAACACGGCTTCAAAAACCATTATCAATCAATGTTCTTTACGTTTCACGTTTTCAATGAACCTGCCAGGGATCGAACCTGGAATCTCCTGATCCGTAGTCAGGCGCGTTATCCATTGCGCCACAAATCCACTGGCGAATGATGAGTGACTAGTTAAGAAACTTAACCAAGGGCCACAACAGGTGTTTAACAAATGGATAAGAAATTTATTTCCCCAATTCGTTTAAGCAAATTACTTGTGTTCTGAATGTTACTTTACCCAAAGTGAGACTGGCAGACCGAAGGGAGATTCTTTTTACTTAACATACACTTATGAACACCGTCACCGTGATGGTAGGATTCAGCGACCTGGCAAGGCTTGCAGGGTTCTTTAGTGGAAATGTTTTGTACGATACTCCATTCAGTGAACCAAATTCCTTCCTCGAAATAGAAGGGATGCCTCCAGTCATTGCGGTAAGTGAAGTATTGTAGAAAAGACCACGCTTCGTCATCCGTTAAGACATCCCAAAGGTTTCTTTCTGTACAAACTCCACACATTCCCATTTTGCAGCAATCTCCACTAAGCTAGTCTCCCACTTTGCGAAACGTTGCTGTATTGGCCTTAAATATGGATTGAGACAAAAGCTACCGACGTCAGGCCACTTGACTGCTGGCACGACCTCTAAGACCA
The DNA here is from genome assembly GCF_022539665.2 of Daphnia carinata. Taxonomy (NCBI): domain Eukaryota; kingdom Metazoa; phylum Arthropoda; class Branchiopoda; order Diplostraca; family Daphniidae; genus Daphnia; species Daphnia carinata. The sequence goes on from NW_026712482.1 coordinate 913, forward strand.
CACCATCACTCCAGTTAAACACGGCTTCAAAAACCATTATCAATCAATGTTCTTTACGTTTCACGTTTTCAATGAACGTGCCAGGAGTCGAACCTGGAATCTCCTGATCCGTAGTCAGGCGCGTTATCCATTGCGCCACAAATCCACTGGCGAATGATGAGTGACTAGAACTTAACCAAGGGCCACAACAGGTGTTTAACCAAATTACTTGTGTTCTGAATGTTACTTTACCCAAAGTGAGACTGGCAGACCGAAAGGAGATTCTTTTTACTTAACATACACTTATGAACACCGTCACCGTGATGGTAGGATTCAGCGACCTGGCAAGGCTTGCAGGGTTCTTTAGTGGAAATGTTTTGTACGATACTCCATTCAGTGAACCAAATTCCTTCCTCGAAATAGAAGGGATGCCTCCAGTCATTGCGGTAAGTGAAGTATTGTAGAAAAGACCACGCTTCGTCATCCGTTAAGACATCCCAAAGGTTTCTTTCTGTACAAACTCCCATTTTTGCAGCAATCTCCACACATTCCCACGTCAGGCCACTTTTTGCAGCAATCTCCACGCCTTATAAGCATATACCGTGGCAAACCGAATCAATGTTCTTTACGTTTCACTTTGCGAAACGCCACCAATTAGTTAGCTTAGCTAATTAATAGATTCCAGCCTTGGATGATTCCACGGCGAACTAGTATCAAACAGTTCTTCATCCTCACGGAGCCTTCCACGCCAAACCAGTATCAGTCAGCTCTTCACCTCTACGATCAGTTCGTCTTCACGTGATCATTGACGTCAAGAGTGACCTCATATTAACTGATAAAAGCTGTGACAAGAAGGGGGCTCGGGGTCTGAGTTTAGTGCGTTATAGTACAGTGTGTGTCTGTGTCCAGAGCGTTGAAGTGTAGTAGAGTTTTAGAGAATCTTACATTACACCTGTGATTAGTCTTGTTAGTCTTGTGAAAATACACTTAGTAATTAGTAAGCCGAGTTGAAAGTCATTTACAAGTTAAACATTACATTTGGTGAACGTGTCCAGTTTTGAACTTTGTTCAAATCCGACGACCCCGGACTCCTGCCCAGCAGCAGACCAGCAGGTCTACCCACTTAAACATCGCAGACGACCGGAAATCGTCTAGAACTCCCCGCTACAAGGGTAAGTCACCTAAATGTCATCTGACAACTTAGCAATAGATATATACAAGCCGTCAGCCCCAGTAGAAGAAACTGTAGAAGTAAAAGATCGTCCTACAAGACGAAGCGTAGTAGATACTAAGCGTACAACCCAAAAAGTATATCCCAGTTTAGAAAACGAGCAGAAGAGTGAAATAGCAGAAGTTCGTATTGTACCTTTTCAAAAAAGAACTAGAAGCGCTGAAAGTAGCCCAAGGGACAGCGACGAGGAGAAACAATTAACGAAATATCATTCTACAGAGAATCTACCCAGTAAAAAGAGAAATAAGCTAGTAGAGGAGAGGGATATTCTAAAAACTGCACTAATAGAGATTCATCAAACAATTAATCAGTATAAATTAGAACTAGAAGCAGCTAAAGATAAAGCAACAACCAAACAGCTAAAAACACGCCTAAAAGATAAAGACTTAGAGTATAAATTAATTTCGGAAAAACTAATCGCGGCTGAAACAAAAATACAAGAGCTTGAAAATCAAGGTTTAGCCTTACTACAGACAGCTACTATCCAGCAACAAACCATCGAATATCAAGCAACCAGCTTAACCCAACAGTTAGAGCAAACGCAAGGAGAAAAAACCAACCTAATAACCACCCTAGTAAAAAAGACCCAGGACGTTCAAATCTTAGAATCAACCATAAGAAAAGTAGAAACCGAACACACATCAGTTAAAACCAAGTTAATTAAGGACAAGAAAAAGCTTCAACAGGAATTAGAGAAATTGAAAGAAAGGGAAAGCCAACTAATTGGAGAAGGAACAACCTTATTGAATAAATACAGTAACATCCAAATAGAATTCGAGAAACTACAATTAAGTTACAAAGCTCTTGAAACAAAAAGCATTGATCAGGAAAAAGAAATTAACGCCTTACAGGTAGAACATAAGAAATTAATAGTACATATAACAGATAAGAATCAGGAAATTTCGCATCTAAACGATACAATAAAAACCAAACAGGCAGAGTTGGAATTTCTAAGACAGGAACAAATTGACCAGACAAGCAAATTTGTTAACCTACAAACAGAAAACAATCAACTTAAGCACAATTTGAACATTAGCCAGATTAACGAAACAACCTTACACGATAAGCAAACTAAGCAAACAATAGAAATATCAACGTTACAAACGGCTAATCAGTCGTTAGAAGAAAAGTTTAGAAGGCTACAACAAACAATCGCGAGTGCCGCAAGCACAAACGAGTTGGAGATAGCACAACACACCCTGGCCATACAGAATAGGAAAATCGTGTCATTGGAAAACGAATTAACGGAACTAGGACAAGCACTCCAGTTAGCGAAACAGGCAGCGGAGCGAGCAGCTAAACTAGATACCGAAAACAATTATCTTAAAGGAAGCATAGAACAACTAAATAAAAACAACCTGACACTCTTAGAACAACTAGCACAACCGGCTATCGAAACCGATACAACTAACGAAACACCAAGAATGACAGCAAACGATGATATACGAGCATTAGCAGTAGCCATTACACGTAGAGACGAAACACAGAACATTCCTATTTATAGTGGCAATGTGAACGACCAACCGATAGGAGTATGGTTAAGAGATGCGGAGGCAATAGCAACGATTCACGAATGGCCGAGGGAATCCACCAAAAAGATTTTAGCCACAAGGTTAAAGGGGACAGCATTGCAATGGCATATCGATAGACTACGGGTAGCACCGAGAGAATCGTATAGCGATTGGCGGAATGCATTAAAGGAACATTTCAAACATCCCGCGGATAAAGCCAAACAGAAATCGAAACTACTGTCAGTAAAACAATCACCTAACCAACCCGTTAGACATTTTATTGATAAAATAACACAGGCATATAGTGCGATCTACAAGGAAGGCGATGAGGAACAAGCAGAAAGCGCTGAACTAACAGCTCTTAAAGATGATACACTAATCAAAATGTTACTAGATGGATTGCTGCCAACCATCAAGACAATTCTATTCCATAATAAATACCCTAGCACCCCAAACTGGCAAAATTTCAAACAAGCAGCGTTAGAGTCAGAAGAAATCGCCTACAACACACAGGCACTAGAACTAAAACCGATATTCAAATTTGAAGCACCGAAACCGACTAGAGATATAGAAGCTGAATTAACTCAAACAAAACTGGAATTAGAAGAGTTAAAAAACAACCTAACGAAATTAAATCTGTCAGGTACAGCGTCGAAATCGGGACAAGATTGGTCCGTAAACAATATTGACACCTATAAGCAAGGTAGGGATTCGTCAAGATATAATAACGTTAAATGGGAAGATCGACAGCGATCTAGGGATAATTCGTATAGTAGAGACCGTAGAGATCACTCTTACAACCGTAACAGATCGTACGACAGGAACCGGTCCGAGTCGCGTGAACGGTCATACGGTAAAGAACGATACCAGGACAAGAGGTATCAGAATAGGGAGAGACTCGATTCTCGGACAAGGCGTTACGACGAGCGTCCAAGATCCAAGAGCCCTCACCCATCGGCAGAGCTAGCGAGAAAACAAAGATTAAGTGGTAATAACAGAGAAAACACTGTTACTTGTCATAGATGTCTCAACACAGGACATATAGCGAAAGATTGTCGGACCAAAAATCCGAGAAGGTTCCAATCAAAAACAGAATAGGAAAGATTAAACAAACATGTAGATTAATTAGGATACCCGTGGAATTTAGTAATCAGAAAGCACAAGCTTTAATCGACACAGGTGCAGCAGCTAGTATTATTTCATCTGAGAGATTTGCCTTATTACCTCATAAAGCGATCGTAACTGAATTAGAAACTAAACCTAGTCAGTTGTTTGAATCTGCGTCAGGAAACATCATGCACCCATTGGGATGTTTCAAATTAAGTCTTAAATTAACACCAAATTGCAGACTAGAGCATGACTTCTTCGTGTTGCCTGAAACACAAGAAGGATGTATTTTAGGACTAGATTTCTTCAAAAAGTACAAAACAAAATTAGATATAGCTAATAAAACACTAACATTATCTGTAAACGGAGTAGAATCTGTAATTAGCCTTAAGAAAATTAATATACCTATATATAGCATTAAGGAAAGCCAAACAGTAACCTTTGAACTGTCACACCTGAAAGGGAAAGACAGACTAGAAATGGAGCAAGTATTACATAACCACAAATCAGTTTTCGCATCCCAGTTGATAGAACTAGGACGAACAAATGTACTCAAGCATAAGATAGTAACTACGGGAAACCCAAAAATGAGAGGAACCTATAGAATGCCAGCAGCTATTAAACCGATAGCTAAGCAGCAAATCGAAGAAATGTTGAAATACAACATCATCCGAGAAAGCCATAGCGCTTTTAGGGCATCAATAGTGATGGTAAAGAAGAAATCAGGAGAACTACGATTTTGCGTAGACTATAGGGACTTAAACGCAGTGACAGTCAAGGATCGGTATCCTCTACCACGAATAGACGATACATTGACCTTGCTACACGGAGCGAAATTTTTCTCAACACTCGATTTGTTCAGTGGGTACTGGCAAATCGAGATAGCTGAGGAAGATATTCATAAAACCGCATTTACAGCAGAAATGGGACACTTTGAGTATATAAGGATGCCGTTTGGTCTATGCAACGCGCCGAGCACGTTCCAGAGGACAATGGAAATTGTTCTTCGAACGTTAATTGGCAAGTGCGTAATGGTATATATTGATGACATCATTGTATACAGCACCAGCATGGCCAAACACGTACAGCATCTGACCTCGACGTTTCGCCTTTTACAAGCAAATGGACTTAAAGTCAAAATTCAAAAGTGCAAATTTGCAGCTAACGCGGTAGAATATCTTGGGCACATAGTGTCACAAAAAGGAGTCATGGTAGACCCAAACAAGATAAAAGTGGTAAAAAAGTATCCGGCACCAAAAAAACCCGGACCAAGTCAGAGCATTCCTAGGACTCGCAAATTACTATAGACGGTTCATAGATCAGTTCGCCAACAAAGTCCATGTACTAACACGGCTCACGAGGAGCACAGTACCATGGCAATGGGGGCAGGAGGAAACAAGCGCTTTTGAAGGCATCAAGGAATGTTTATGTTCCGCCCCTACCCTCGCATATCCTGATTTCGCGCGCCCTTTCATCTTACACACGGATGCGTGCGGGTATGGAGTAGGCGGAATCCTCTCTCAGATGCCACATCCAAATGCCAACCCAGGGCCCAGTGAGGAATCAATAAATGATTCAAGAGTAATAGAAGAGTCGACAGACGAATGGAATAAGTCTCTAGAACACCCTATTGCATACACCTCTAAGCATCTAACTGATGTTCAACTAAAATGGTGTACCACAGAGAAGGAAGCGTATGCGATTATTCACTCAGTAAAAGCATTTTTTCATTACCTATACGGCACTAACTTTGTAATAGTGACCGACCATAGGCCTCTGCAATACATCCAAAAAGTCAGGGAGCCAACAGGAAGATTGGCCAGATGGTTCTTATTCTTGCAACAATTTGAGATGGAAATTCAGTATAGGCCTGGTAAACTGCACCAAAATGCTGACGCATTGAGCAGAATACCGGTTAATATTGTAGTATCACAGCAAGTCGTAGCTGACGACTGGCTAATTGCTCAGCAAGAAGATACCTTTTGCAAAGAAGTAGTAAAAAACTTAGAGAAGGCAAACAAGGATGCAGAAGACGAATTTCGATATTTACCTAGCGGACTTTTAACCACAGCTAGGGGAAAAATCGTAGTACCGGCGACGCTACGAAAAGAGGTTATGGAGCAATATCACGACCACAAATTGGCTGGTCACCTAGGAATAACAAAAACGACCGCAAACATTAGTAATAAATACTTTTGGCCAAAGATGGCTAACGATATAAAAACTCACGTACTTAACTGCTTAACCTGTGCGAAAAGAAAAATTTCTGGATCTTGTAAAGCTGCACTCCAACCAATCCCTGTTACAGACTACGTCTGGCAACGATTGGCCATGGATATTGTAGGCCCAGTTCCAGAAAGTGAGAAAGGAAATAAATATATCTTAGTAATCATGGAGTACACAACGAGATATATTATAGCACTTGCGCTTAAGGAAGTTTCCGCCCAGACTATCATTCGCAAGTTTATTAAGCACATTGTAAACAACGAAGGGTTACCCTCGCAGATCCTAACGGATCGAGGTTCGAACTTCCAATCGCAAGCAATGGCTGAATTGTGTAAACAGCTAGGTGTGAAACAGTTAAGAACTACAGCATACCACCCGCAAACAGATGGTGCTGTTGAGAGATTTAATAGGACATTAGGGGACATGTTAACAGCCCATGTCGCTCATAACCCTGCCTTGTGGGATGAGCACCTCGACTATGTAGTCGCGGCTTACAACCGGACGCCTCACTCGAGCACCGGTGAAACCCCTTTTTACCTATTAAAAGGCAGAGATGCATTAGAACCATCGGACTTAAGACCTCCGATGAGAAATAGGCTTCTAGAGGATCAAAACAACATTTATACGCAACAATGGCACGAAGCTTTAGAATTAGCCAAAAGTAAGCTAATCGTAGCACAGTCAAGACAAAAGGTGAATTACGATCGTTCATCGAAGGAATGCTCGTTTGAGCCAGGAGACTTAGTGCTATTGAAAGAAATGAAGCCACAAACAGGTAAATTTTATATGCGTTGGGATGGACCTTTCACTATCGTAGATAAGTTGTCTGATTTGAATTACCTAATCAGGAGAACAACAGAAAACCATACTATGGTTGTGCATGTGAATCGCCTCAAGAAATGGAAAAGCAAGGAAGACGCGGAAAACGTAACTAAAGAAAGGGAAGAAGGTAACAGCGTAGAACGTAACCCTAGGAGGGAATCAGAAAACGAAGAAAGAGAAACACAGAGTGAGATAGAAATTGAAAGTAGGGAAAGGGAATTGAGTATCCAATGTCAAGGAGAGACAGCAGCAACCGCTGTAAGACAAGCAACAGAAGGGGAAGATAGCAATCGGCAAGAAACAGCACAGTTACCGACCGAAAGCGGTAAAGCACAAATTAAGCAACCTAGAGTGAGACGGAAAAGGCAGGATGATATCGGAATACCTGTTAGAAGATCGCTAAGACAAGCAATCAAACAGCCACAAAGACTCATTACGGAAATGTAATTACAGATGAGGAACGTTATTGCAACTATCGTCTTCATTATAGCTGTAGGAATAACCCACTCAATAACCATCGACACCTGCAACTGCTCACAACCAGTAATTAAAGGTATTTTAGATTTAGACGATCCCGACTACTGTTCACACCCTGAACCAGTAGAAATTCCAACTAAAATCAATTACCGATTCCTAACCAAAAACAAAGAACCCATAACATGGGAAGGGTACGCATGCACCCAGTGGTTATCAACCAAAGAAATATCCACTAATTTCCTTTTAAGTCATGACACTATTTTTAAGAAGCAAATTTTAAAAGTTAGTGCTAATGAATGCTGGAACACGGCACAGTATCCAAATACATGCGTGAATAGCCCGATGGTAAAGGACGGAAAAACATTTAAATACCTCCAGGAGCCTGAGGGAGAAGGTCACTGGATGACAACACAGGTCTACACAACTAAGAATTGTGTAACTCAAATAGTTCAGTTATCAAAGGATTGTCACGATTGCCCAGTAAAGTCACCGTTTGGTATAATAGCGAATTCTAGTAAGGCAGAATTTTCGAATCATAATGAACTAACGATCGTTTGGAAAGCACCAGATGCAAAAGAGCCCACCTGTGAAATAAATTCGGTATTTCAAGGTAGAGGTAACTTAACGAAAAGTAAGAAACAAAATAGGATAGAAGATCATGCAGCTCAGTTAGAATTTATCATATCTGCTAACAAAACGCAAATCTGCACGAACATAACCGTCTATCCGGTAATCGGGTTACCCGATTCCTACATAGATATTATAGAAACCCCTAAGCGACAGAAAAGAAGCTATGATAGAGAAGTGATAGGATTATTAATGTTAGCTAGCGATCCTAGTCGTTGTTTGGCGTACATGCCACGCAGTGGAAAATTCTCGACCCCAACTTGTGCATTCGACACCACCCTGTCAATTGAAAAAGAAACGCAGAAGGTGATAACCAACGGTCAAGCTTTCAAATTTCTTGCTAATGGAATGGTAATGCAAAGCTATCTCGAGCATTGCATTCACCAATTTACAGAAAACAACACGGGAGTCAAGAAATGCGGTAGTAGTTTAGATGAACTAAATAACCCGACGGATGTATGGTCATTAGAACCCAACCCGATGACATTTGGATTAGTTCCTTTCCATATGATTCAAGCTCACACAGGTAATTGCTTAACCGTAAACATAACACTGGATTATCCTGTAACTGTTACACCGTGTGAGAATGGTAACGTGAACCAAATATGGTTACTAGAAATTCTAGAATCATCCAATGAGGCAATAGATGGGGAAATACAAGAACAAAGAGGGCCACAAGTAACTAGATGGGATAGGAATCGCACACGCAAGTTCGACAAAATGAGTGACCACATACCGTTTAATCCACCAACTTTATACGGTAAAATTCAGCCCACCACCAATTTGGATTACTGTCTAACTATATCGGAACAACAGACTCTCACGTTACTGTTTTGTAACCAAAGTAGCTCTATCGAAGGTTACCCTAAACAGGATTTCGGCTACGTAAATGGGAAACTAAGAATTCTCACAACCAACACTTGTGTTACGCCGATGACGGCGCAGTCATGCGACAGTGAATTTAGTAATAGAATGTTATGGAACTACAATGAGATTGACAGGCAATTTGCCTTAAAGGACAATCCATTTTGTCTAGTCCCATTTTACGAAGACAAGACGGTGCGAGCACTTCCCTGCGATTCCTCACAAAAGTTGCAAGAATGGATTTTCCAAAGAACCCTTGCAACCCCATTTTTTCCAATGGACAGAATAGAAGAGGTAACTACCATTTCGAATAGAAGGGAAGAGAGAAACAAAAGAAGACAAGAAAGGTTAATTGAACTAAATGATTCTGGTGAAGTTTTGAACACCAAAGGCAACGAGACAAAAACTCAATTAACAGATAGCGTTAGGACGTTGCTAGACATTGAAAATCGCCAGTACATTGAAGGGCAGGCGATCAAACACGAATCACAATTGGCCAACGAAGTCCGTCAATTATATTGCAAAATTACTTCACTACAGCGTAATCAAGCTATGGTTTTAGCACAAACAAATGGACTGCTTGCAGCCCGTGCACTAAATCTAGATACATGTAGTAGAATAACCGGAAACGGCAAAAGTTTAATTTTACAGAAATGTGAAATTGTACCTGTAAAAATGGCCGCTGTACAAACACAGTGCGGCTATCAGCCATTTTTTCAGGCAGACCCGAAAACCAATTTCACTGTTGGAAAGGATGGTTGGTCACTTCATCCTTTCCAGGATTGTTTCTGGAACGGTCAATATGTAAATTTCAACGATAAAACCTATACATGGATAAATGGAGAATGGAAACTCCAAGAACCATCAATTCATGTGGTAAAACTAAAATTGATTACAGCATTTGAGGAATTACCTCTAAAAACGTACGATTATTTGCCTCAGCATCATTCGATGTATGAGCCAAATAACGTAGAACAATTAAATGTTTTAACGGAATTAATTGGTAGAGTGCAACTATCTAATACTAATTCACTTTCTGGATTAGTCTTAGATAACAAGGCCCAGGTTGATTTCTGGGATATATCCAATTGGGTTTCCATATTTAAGTATGGAATACTAGCAGTGAGTGTAATAGCTGTAACAATCTTGATTGGATATGTCTGCATTGCATTTATACCATTTGCTACAATCTTCAATTTGTGTAAAAAGAAAAATAACACTAACAATCACGAGCAAGAAATTCCCATGCTGTCACATATCCATAATGATACACAAATCATTCCGGGTAAGGGACTCTGTTGGAATGACGGATGCCTCATTGCACCCCAAAAATGAAATTTGTAACCACAAGTAGAAACAAATTTATATGCGATGTTAAACGTAAAATTTGTAGCATCTATGTAACTAATAAACCTACCTATCATTTGTACCTAGCCAAACCTAAAAAAAAAAAAAAAAAAAAAAAAAACGTCCATAGACAACCAACCTTTAAAGTTGTGTATTCTACTGGAAATACAAGGAACTAACCAGCATAAGATCGGTGCCAATCAAAAGCCGACGGAGAAGACGGTGTACGTTCTGCATTGCCACTGAGTGATGGAATTCTTCCTGCAATTGTTCATTGAAGAAGAGCGATGAACGACAGTTGCGGTGATAGATATCCTCACCAGACTCGAGCCACCAGAGCAATCGTGCAAACCGGACCGGGTAAATGTCGCGGTAGCGAGCATAACCTGGAAACTGACTGGAAAAAGAATAAACAAGTCAAATGGAATGCTAAGAAAAGAACCAATTTGCGACTTACACATAATAGCGGTCGGTGGAACTGACTCGTCGGAACCCGAAGTCAAGAGGAGGACAATTTTCAACACTCATCGATGGCCGATAGGAATTGAAGAACAGTTCTCGATCAGTGGGAAGAAATCTTCGGAAGAGCAAATGAGGCTTGTGATACGCTATAACTTCGAAAATCCACAAAGCAGTATCAACGGCAGCACGATGAGACACAACGCATGTAAAATCAAACTCCATCATGCACAAGGGAGCTCGACGAAGGGCAAGAAACGAATGAAACACACCGGAACAAAAAGCAACAACTATAAGGTTCGCATCAAAAAAAAAAAAAAAAAAAAAAAAAAAAAAAAAAAAAAAAAAAAAAAAAATAATCCTTACCTATCCCCTCCACTATTCCACTCTCTTACTAACAAGAAATGTTTAGCAATTGTAATCCCTACGGAAGAAAGAAAAGAAGCAAATGCATAAATTAGAATTAGAAATTTTGTAGACCTATCTGTTTCATTATAACTTCCGTATACATAAATATATTCTCCAACCCTGTAACCCCAAAGGCAACTTCTGTAAAAAGGGGAGGAATGTGATGAGGACATATACCGAAGAACGCCACCAATTAGTTAGCTTAGCTAATTAATAGATTCCAGCCTTGGATGATTCCACGGCGAACTAGTATCAAACAGTTCTTCATCCTCACGGAGCCTTCCCACGCCAAACCAGTATCAGTCAGCTCTTCACCTCTACGATCAGTTCGTCTTCACGTGATCATTGACGTCAAGAGTGACCTCATATTAACTGATAAAAGCTGTGACAAGAAGGGGGCTCGGGGTCTGAGTTTAGTGCGTTATAGTACAGTGTGTGTCTGTGTCCAGAGCGTTGAAGTGTAGTAGAGTTTTAGAGAATCTTACATTACACCTGTGATTAGTCTTGTTAGTCTTGTGAAAATACACTTAGTAATTAGTAAGCCGAGTTGAAAGTCATTTACAAGTTAAACATTACATGGGCCACACATCCACTGGCGAATGATGAGTGACTAGTTAAGAAACTTAACCAAGGGCCACAACAGGTGTTTAACAAATGGATAAGAAATTTATTTCCCCAATTCGTTTAAGCAAATTACTTGTGTTCTGAATGTTACTTTACCCAAAGTGAGACTGGCAGACCGAAGGGAGATTCTTTTTACTTAACATACACTTATGAACACCGTCACCGTGATGGTAGGATTCAGCGACCTGGCAAGGCTTGCAGGGTTCTTTAGTGGAAATGTTTTGTACGATACTCCATTCAGTGAACCAAATTCCTTCCTCGAAATAGAAGGGATGCCTCCAGTCATTGCGGTAAGTGAAGTATTGTAGAAAAGACCACGCTTCGTCATCCGTTAAGACATCCCAAAGGTTTCTTTCTGTACAAACTCCACACATTCCCATTTTGCAGCAATCTCCACTAAGCTAGTCTCCCACTTTGCGAAACGTTGCTGTATTGGCCTTAAATATGGATTGAGACAAAAGCTACCGACGTCAGGCCACTTGACTGCTGGCACGACCTCTAAGACCACACCATCACTCCAGTTAAACACGGCTTCAAAAACCATTATCAATCAATGTTCTTTACGTTTCACGTTTTCAATGAACCTGCCAGGGATCGAACCTGGAATCTCCTGATCCGTAGTCAGGCGCGTTATCCATTGCGCCACACATCCACTGGCGAATGATGAGTGACTAGTTAAGAAACTTAACCAAGGGCCACAACAGGTGTTTAACAAATGGATAAGAAATTTATTTCCCCAATTCGTTTAAGCAAATTACTTGTGTTCTGAATGTTACTTTACCCAAAGTGAGACTGGCAGACCGAAGGGAGATTCTTTTTACTTAACATACACTTATGAACACCGTCACCGTGATGGTAGGATTCAGCGACCTGGCAAGGCTTGCAGGGTTCTTTAGTGGAAATGTTTTGTACGATACTCCATTCAGTGAACCAAATTCCTTCCTCGAAATAGAAGGGATGCCTCCAGTCATTGCGGTAAGTGAAGTATTGTAGAAAAGACCACGCTTCGTCATCCGTTAAGACATCCCAAAGGTTTCTTTCTGTACAAACTCCACACATTCCCATTTTGCAGCAATCTCCACTAAGCTAGTCTCCCACTTTGCGAAACGTTGCTGTATTGGCCTTAAATATGGATTGAGACAAAAGCTACCGACGTCAGGCCACTTGACTGCTGGCACGACCTCTAAGACCACACCATCACTCCAGTTAAACACGGCTTCAAAAACCATTATCAATCAATGTTCTTTACGTTTCACGTTTAAAATGAACGAGCCTGCCAGGAGTCGAACCTGGAATCTCCTGATCCGTAGTCAGGCGCGTTATCCATTGCGCCACAAATCCACTGGCGAATGATGAGTGACTAGTTAAGAAACTTAACCAAGGGCCACAACAGGTGTTTAACAAATGGATAAGAAATTTATTTCCCCAATTCGTTTAAGCAAATTACTTGTGTTCTGAATGTTACTTTACCCAAAGTGAGACTGGCAGACCGAAGGGAGATTCTTTTTACTTAACATACACTTATGAACACCGTCACCGTGATGGTAGGATTCAGCGACCTGGCAAGGCTTGCAGGGTTCTTTAGTGGAAATGTTTTGTACGATACTCCATTCAGTGAACCAAATTCCTTCCTCGAAATAGAAGGGATGCCTCCAGTCATTGCGGTAAGTGAAGTATTGTAGAAAAGACCACGCTTCGTCATCCGTTAAGACATCCCAAAGGTTTCTTTCTGTACAAACTCCACACATTCCCATTTTGCAGCAATCTCCACTAAGCTAGTCTCCCACTTTGCGAAACGTTGCTGTATTGGCCTTAAATATGGATTGAGACAAAAGCTACCGACGTCAGGCCACTTGACTGCTGGCACGACCTCTAAGACCACACCATCACTCCAGTTAAACACGGCTTCAAAAACCATTATCAATCAATGTTCTTTACGTTTCACGTTTTCAATGAACCTGCCAGGGATCGAACCTGGAATCTCCTGATCCGTAGTCAGGCGCGTTATCCATTGCGCCACACATCCACTGGCGAATGATGAGTGACTAGTTAAGAAACTTAACCAAGGGCCACAACAGGTGTTTAACAAATGGATAAGAAATTTATTTCCCCAATTCGTTTAAGCAAATTACTTGTGTTCTGAATGTTACTTTACCCAAAGTGAGACTGGCAGACCGAAGGGAGATTCTTTTTACTTAACATACACTTATGAACACCGTCACCGTGATGGTAGGATTCAGCGACCTGGCAAGGCTTGCAGGGTTCTTTAGTGGAAATGTTTTGTACGATACTCCATTCAGTGAACCAAATTCCTTCCTCGAAATAGAAGGGATGCCTCCAGTCATTGCGGTAAGTGAAGTATTGTAGAAAAGACCACGCTTCGTCATCCGTTAAGACATCCCAAAGGTTTCTTTCTGTACAAACTCCACACATTCCCATTTTGCAGCAATCTCCACTAAGCTAGTCTCCCACTTTGCGAAACGTTGCTGTATTGGCCTTAAATATGGATTGAGACAAAAGCTACCGACGTCAGGCCACTTGACTGCTGGCACGACCTCTAAGACCACACCATCACTCCAGTTAAACACGGCTTCAAAAACCATTATCAATCAATGTTCTTTACGTTTCACGTTTTCAATGAACCTGCCAGGAGTCGAACCTGGAATCTCCTGATCCGTAGTCAGGCGCGTTATCCATTGCGCCACACATCCACTGGCGAATGATGAGTGACTAGTTAAGAAACTTAACCAAGGGCCACAACAGGTGTTTAACAAATGGATAAGAAATTTATTTCCCCAATTCGTTTAAGCAAATTACTTGTGTTCTGAATGTTACTTTACCCAAAGTGAGACTGGCAGACCGAAGGGAGATTCTTTTTACTTAACATACACTTATGAACACCGTCACCGTGATGGTAGGATTCAGCGACCTGGCAAGGCTTGCAGGGTTCTTTAGTGGAAATGTTTTGTACGATACTCCATTCAGTGAACCAAATTCCTTCCTCGAAATAGAAGGGATGCCTCCAGTCATTGCGGTAAGTGAAGTATTGTAGAAAAGACCACGCTTCGTCATCCGTTAAGACATCCCAAAGGTTTCTTTCTGTACAAACTCCACACATTCCCATTTTGCAGCAATCTCCACTAAGCTAGTCTCCCACTTTGCGAAACGTTGCTGTATTGGCCTTAAATATGGATTGAGACAAAAGCTACCGACGTCAGGCCACTTGACTGCTGGCACGACCTCTAAGACCACACCATCACTCCAGTTAAACACGGCTTCAAAAACCATTATCAATCAATGTTCTTTACGTTTCACGTTTTCAATGAACCTGCCAGGGATCGAACCTGGAATCTCCTGATCCGTAGTCAGGCGCGTTATCCATTGCGCCACACATCCACTGGCGAATGATGAGTGACTAGTTAAGAAACTTAACCAAGGGCCACAACAGGTGTTTAACAAATGGATAAGAAATTTATTTCCCCAATTCGTTTAAGCAAATTACTTGTGTTCTGAATGTTACTTTACCCAAAGTGAGACTGGCAGACCGAAGGGAGATTCTTTTTACTTAACATACACTTATGAACACCGTCACCGTGATGGTAGGATTCAGCGACCTGGCAAGGCTTGCAGGGTTCTTTAGTGGAAATGTTTTGTACGATACTCCATTCAGTGAACCAAATTCCTTCCTCGAAATAGAAGGGATGCCTCCAGTCATTGCGGTAAGTGAAGTATTGTAGAAAAGACCACGCTTCGTCATCCGTTAAGACATCCCAAAGGTTTCTTTCTGTACAAACTCCACACATTCCCATTTTGCAGCAATCTCCACTAAGCTAGTCTCCCACTTTGCGAAACGTTGCTGTATTGGCCTTAAATATGGATTGAGACAAAAGCTACCGACGTCAGGCCACTTGACTGCTGGCACGACCTCTAAGACCACACCATCACTCCAGTTAAACACGGCTTCAAAAACCATTATCAATCAATGTTCTTTACGTTTCACGTTTTCAATGAACCTGCCAGGAGTCGAACCTGGAATCTCCTGATCCGTAGTCAGGCGCGTTATCCATTGCGCCACACATCCACTGGCGAATGATGAGTGACTAGTTAAGAAACTTAACCAAGGGCCACAACAGGTGTTTAACAAATGGATAAGAAATTTATTTCCCCAATTCGTTTAAGCAAATTACTTGTGTTCTGAATGTTACTTTACCCAAAGTGAGACTGGCAGACCGAAGGGAGATTCTTTTTACTTAACATACACTTATGAACACCGTCACCGTGATGGTAGGATTCAGCGACCTGGCAAGGCTTGCAGGGTTCTTTAGTGGAAATGTTTTGTACGATACTCCATTCAGTGAACCAAATTCCTTCCTCGAAATAGAAGGGATGCCTCCAGTCATTGCGGTAAGTGAAGTATTGTAGAAAAGACCACGCTTCGTCATCCGTTAAGACATCCCAAAGGTTTCTTTCTGTACAAACTCCACACATTCCCATTTTGCAGCAATCTCCACTAAGCTAGTCTCCCACTTTGCGAAACGTTGCTGTATTGGCCTTAAATATGGATTGAGACAAAAGCTACCGACGTCAGGCCACTTGACTGCTGGCACGACCTCTAAGACCACACCATCACTCCAGTTAAACACGGCTTCAAAAACCATTATCAATCAATGTTCTTTACGTTTCACGTTTTCAATGAACGTGCCAGGGATCGAACCTGGAATCTCCTGATCCGTAGTCAGGCGCGTTATCCATTGCGCCACAAATCCACTGGCGAATGATGAGTGACTAGTTAAGAAACTTAACCAAGGGCCACAACAGGTGTTTAACAAATGGATAAGAAATTTATTTCCCCAATTCGTTTAAGCAAATTACTTGTGTTCTGAATGTTACTTTACCCAAAGTGAGACTGGCAGACCGAAGGGAGATTCTTTTTACTTAACATACACTTATGAACACCGTCACCGTGATGGTAGGATTCAGCGACCTGGCAAGGCTTGCAGGGTTCTTTAGTGGAAATGTTTTGTACGATACTCCATTCAGTGAACCAAATTCCTTCCTCGAAATAGAAGGGATGCCTCCAGTCATTGCGGTAAGTGAAGTATTGTAGAAAAGACCACGCTTCGTCATCCGTTAAGACATCCCAAAGGTTTCTTTCTGTACAAACTCCACACATTCCCATTTTGCAGCAATCTCCACTAAGCTAGTCTCCCACTTTGCGAAACGTTGCTGTATTGGCCTTAAATATGGATTGAGACAAAAGCTACCGACGTCAGGCCACTTGACTGCTGGCACGACCTCTAAGACCACACCATCACTCCAGTTAAACACGGCTTCAAAAACCATTATCAATCAATGTTCTTTACGTTTCACGTTTTCAATGAACCTGCCAGGGATCGAACCTGGAATCTCCTGATCCGTAGTCAGGCGCGTTATCCATTGCGCCACAAATCCACTGGCGAATGATGAGTGACTAGTTAAGAAACTTAACCAAGGGCCACAACAGGTGTTTAACAAATGGATAAGAAATTTATTTCCCCAATTCGTTTAAGCAAATTACTTGTGTTCTGAATGTTACTTTACCCAAAGTGAGACTGGCAGACCGAAGGGAGATTCTTTTTACTTAACATACACTTATGAACACCGTCACCGTGATGGTAGGATTCAGCGACCTGGCAAGGCTTGCAGGGTTCTTTAGTGGAAATGTTTTGTACGATACTCCATTCAGTGAACCAAATTCCTTCCTCGAAATAGAAGGGATGCCTCCAGTCATTGCGGTAAGTGAAGTATTGTAGAAAAGACCACGCTTCGTCATCCGTTAAGACATCCCAAAGGTTTCTTTCTGTACAAACTCCACACATTCCCATTTTGCAGCAATCTCCACTAAGCTAGTCTCCCACTTTGCGAAACGTTGCTGTATTGGCCTTAAATATGGATTGAGACAAAAGCTACCGACGTCAGGCCACTTGACTGCTGGCACGACCTCTAAGACCACACCATCACTCCAGTTAAACACGGCTTCAAAAACCATTATCAATCAATGTTCTTTACGTTTCACGTTTTCAATGAACCTGCCAGGGATCGAACCTGGAATCTCCTGATCCGTAGTCAGGCGCGTTATCCATTGCGCCACACATCCACTGGCGAATGATGAGTGACTAGTTAAGAAACTTAACCAAGGGCCACAACAGGTGTTTAACAAATGGATAAGAAATTTATTTCCCCAATTCGTTTAAGCAAATTACTTGTGTTCTGAATGTTACTTTACCCAAAGTGAGACTGGCAGACCGAAGGGAGATTCTTTTTACTTAACATACACTTATGAACACCGTCACCGTGATGGTAGGATTCAGCGACCTGGCAAGGCTTGCAGGGTTCTTTAGTGGAAATGTTTTGTACGATACTCCATTCAGTGAACCAAATTCCTTCCTCGAAATAGAAGGGATGCCTCCAGTCATTGCGGTAAGTGAAGTATTGTAGAAAAGACCACGCTTCGTCATCCGTTAAGACATCCCAAAGGTTTCTTTCTGTACAAACTCCACACATTCCCATTTTGCAGCAATCTCCACTAAGCTAGTCTCCCACTTTGCGAAACGTTGCTGTATTGGCCTTAAATATGGATTGAGACAAAAGCTACCGACGTCAGGCCACTTGACTGCTGGCACGACCTCTAAGACCACACCATCACTCCAGTTAAACACGGCTTCAAAAACCATTATCAATCAATGTTCTTTACGTTTCACGTTTTCAATGAACCTGCCAGGGATCGAACCTGGAATCTCCTGATCCGTAGTCAGGCGCGTTATCCATTGCGCCACACATCCACTGGCGAATGATGAGTGACTAGTTAAGAAACTTAACCAAGGGCCACAACAGGTGTTTAACAAATGGATAAGAAATTTATTTCCCCAATTCGTTTAAGCAAATTACTTGTGTTCTGAATGTTACTTTACCCAAAGTGAGACTGGCAGACCGAAGGGAGATTCTTTTTACTTAACATACACTTATGAACACCGTCACCGTGATGGTAGGATTCAGCGACCTGGCAAGGCTTGCAGGGTTCTTTAGTGGAAATGTTTTGTACGATACTCCATTCAGTGAACCAAATTCCTTCCTCGAAATAGAAGGGATGCCTCCAGTCATTGCGGTAAGTGAAGTATTGTAGAAAAGACCACGCTTCGTCATCCGTTAAGACATCCCAAAGGTTTCTTTCTGTACAAACTCCACACATTCCCATTTTGCAGCAATCTCCACTAAGCTAGTCTCCCACTTTGCGAAACGTTGCTGTATTGGCCTTAAATATGGATTGAGACAAAAGCTACCGACGTCAGGCCACTTGACTGCTGGCACGACCTCTAAGACCACACCATCACTCCAGTTAAACACGGCTTCAAAAACCATTATCAATCAATGTTCTTTACGTTTCACGTTTTCAATGAACCTGCCAGGGATCGAACCTGGAATCTCCTGATCCGTAGTCAGGCGCGTTATCCATTGCGCCACACATCCACTGGCGAATGATGAGTGACTAGTTAAGAAACTTAACCAAGGGCCACAACAGGTGTTTAACAAATGGATAAGAAATTTATTTCCCCAATTCGTTTAAGCAAATTACTTGTGTTCTGAATGTTACTTTACCCAAAGTGAGACTGGCAGACCGAAGGGAGATTCTTTTTACTTAACATACACTTATGAACACCGTCACCGTGATGGTAGGATTCAGCGACCTGGCAAGGCTTGCAGGGTTCTTTAGTGGAAATGTTTTGTACGATACTCCATTCAGTGAACCAAATTCCTTCCTCGAAATAGAAGGGATGCCTCCAGTCATTGCGGTAAGTGAAGTATTGTAGAAAAGACCACGCTTCGTCATCCGTTAAGACATCCCAAAGGTTTCTTTCTGTACAAACTCCACACATTCCCATTTTGCAGCAATCTCCACTAAGCTAGTCTCCCACTTTGCGAAACGTTGCTGTATTGGCCTTAAATATGGATTGAGACAAAAGCTACCGACGTCAGGCCACTTGACTGCTGGCACGACCTCTAAGACCACACCATCACTCCAGTTAAACACGGCTTCAAAAACCATTATCAATCAATGTTCTTTACGTTTCACGTTTTCAATGAGCCTGCCAGGAGTCGAACCTGGAATCTCCTGATCCGTAGTCAGGCGCGTTATCCATTGCGCCACAAATCCACTGGCGAATGATGAGTGACTAGTTAAGAAACTTAACCAAGGGCCACAACAGGTGTTTAACAAATGGATAAGAAATTTATTTCCCCAATTCGTTTAAGCAAATTACTTGTGTTCTGAATGTTACTTTACCCAAAGTGAGACTGGCAGACCGAAGGGAGATTCTTTTTACTTAACATACACTTATGAACACCGTCACCGTGATGGTAGGATTCAGCGACCTGGCAAGGCTTGCAGGGTTCTTTAGTGGAAATGTTTTGTACGATACTCCATTCAGTGAACCAAATTCCTTCCTCGAAATAGAAGGGATGCCTCCAGTCATTGCGGTAAGTGAAGTATTGTAGAAAAGACCACGCTTCGTCATCCGTTAAGACATCCCAAAGGTTTCTTTCTGTACAAACTCCACACATTCCCATTTTGCAGCAATCTCCACTAAGCTAGTCTCCCACTTTGCGAAACGTTGCTGTATTGGCCTTAAATATGGATTGAGACAAAAGCTACCGACGTCAGGCCACTTGACTGCTGGCACGACCTCTAAGACCACACCATCACTCCAGTTAAACACGGCTTCAAAAACCATTATCAATCAATGTTCTTTACGTTTCACGTTTTCAATGAACGTGCCAGGGATCGAACCTGGAATCTCCTGATCCGTAGTCAGGCGCGTTATCCATTGCGCCACACATCCACTGGCGAATGATGAGTGACTAGTTAAGAAACTTAACCAAGGGCCACAACAGGTGTTTAACAAATGGATAAGAAATTTATTTCCCCAATTCGTTTAAGCAAATTACTTGTGTTCTGAATGTTACTTTACCCAAAGTGAGACTGGCAGACCGAAGGGAGATTCTTTTTACTTAACATACACTTATGAACACCGTCACCGTGATGGTAGGATTCAGCGACCTGGCAAGGCTTGCAGGGTTCTTTAGTGGAAATGTTTTGTACGATACTCCATTCAGTGAACCAAATTCCTTCCTCGAAATAGAAGGGATGCCTCCAGTCATTGCGGTAAGTGAAGTATTGTAGAAAAGACCACGCTTCGTCATCCGTTAAGACATCCCAAAGGTTTCTTTCTGTACAAACTCCACACATTCCCATTTTGCAGCAATCTCCACTAAGCTAGTCTCCCACTTTGCGAAACGTTGCTGTATTGGCCTTAAATATGGATTGAGACAAAAGCTACCGACGTCAGGCCACTTGACTGCTGGCACGACCTCTAAGACCACACCATCACTCCAGTTAAACACGGCTTCAAAAACCATTATCAATCAATGTTCTTTACGTTTCACGTTTTCAATGAACGTGCCAGGGATCGAACCTGGAATCTCCTGATCCGTAGTCAGGCGCGTTATCCATTGCGCCACACATCCACTGGCGAATGATGAGTGACTAGTTAAGAAACTTAACCAAGGGCCACAACAGGTGTTTAACAAATGGATAAGAAATTTATTTCCCCAATTCGTTTAAGCAAATTACTTGTGTTCTGAATGTTACTTTACCCAAAGTGAGACTGGCAGACCGAAGGGAGATTCTTTTTACTTAACATACACTTATGAACACCGTCACCGTGATGGTAGGATTCAGCGACCTGGCAAGGCTTGCAGGGTTCTTTAGTGGAAATGTTTTGTACGATACTCCATTCAGTGAACCAAATTCCTTCCTCGAAATAGAAGGGATGCCTCCAGTCATTGCGGTAAGTGAAGTATTGTAGAAAAGACCACGCTTCGTCATCCGTTAAGACATCCCAAAGGTTTCTTTCTGTACAAACTCCACACATTCCCATTTTGCAGCAATCTCCACTAAGCTAGTCTCCCACTTTGCGAAACGTTGCTGTATTGGCCTTAAATATGGATTGAGACAAAAGCTACCGACGTCAGGCCACTTGACTGCTGGCACGACCTCTAAGACCACACCATCACTCCAGTTAAACACGGCTTCAAAAACCATTATCAATCAATGTTCTTTACGTTTCACGTTTTCAATGAACCTGCCAGGGATCGAACCTGGAATCTCCTGATCCGTAGTCAGGCGCGTTATCCATTGCGCCACACATCCACTGGCGAATGATGAGTGACTAGTTAAGAAACTTAACCAAGGGCCACAACAGGTGTTTAACAAATGGATAAGAAATTTATTTCCCCAATTCGTTTAAGCAAATTACTTGTGTTCTGAATGTTACTTTACCCAAAGTGAGACTGGCAGACCGAAGGGAGATTCTTTTTACTTAACATACACTTATGAACACCGTCACCGTGATGGTAGGATTCAGCGACCTGGCAAGGCTTGCAGGGTTCTTTAGTGGAAATGTTTTGTACGATACTCCATTCAGTGAACCAAATTCCTTCCTCGAAATAGAAGGGATGCCTCCAGTCATTGCGGTAAGTGAAGTATTGTAGAAAAGACCACGCTTCGTCATCCGTTAAGACATCCCAAAGGTTTCTTTCTGTACAAACTCCACACATTCCCATTTTGCAGCAATCTCCACTAAGCTAGTCTCCCACTTTGCGAAACGTTGCTGTATTGGCCTTAAATATGGATTGAGACAAAAGCTACCGACGTCAGGCCACTTGACTGCTGGCACGACCTCTAAGACCACACCATCACTCCAGTTAAACACGGCTTCAAAAACCATTATCAATCAATGTTCTTTACGTTTCACGTTTTCAATGAACCTGCCAGGGATCGAACCTGGAATCTCCTGATCCGTAGTCAGGCGCGTTATCCATTGCGCCACAAATCCACTGGCGAATGATGAGTGACTAGTTAAGAAACTTAACCAAGGGCCACAACAGGTGTTTAACAAATGGATAAGAAATTTATTTCCCCAATTCGTTTAAGCAAATTACTTGTGTTCTGAATGTTACTTTACCCAAAGTGAGACTGGCAGACCGAAGGGAGATTCTTTTTACTTAACATACACTTATGAACACCGTCACCGTGATGGTAGGATTCAGCGACCTGGCAAGGCTTGCAGGGTTCTTTAGTGGAAATGTTTTGTACGATACTCCATTCAGTGAACCAAATTCCTTCCTCGAAATAGAAGGGATGCCTCCAGTCATTGCGGTAAGTGAAGTATTGTAGAAAAGACCACGCTTCGTCATCCGTTAAGACATCCCAAAGGTTTCTTTCTGTACAAACTCCACACATTCCCATTTTGCAGCAATCTCCACTAAGCTAGTCTCCCACTTTGCGAAACGTTGCTGTATTGGCCTTAAATATGGATTGAGACAAAAGCTACCGACGTCAGGCCACTTGACTGCTGGCACGACCTCTAAGACCACACCATCACTCCAGTTAAACACGGCTTCAAAAACCATTATCAATCAATGTTCTTTACGTTTCACGTTTTCAATGAACCTGCCAGGAGTCGAACCTGGAATCTCCTGATCCGTAGTCAGGCGCGTTATCCATTGCGCCACACATCCACTGGCGAATGATGAGTGACTAGTTAAGAAACTTAACCAAGGGCCACAACAGGTGTTTAACAAATGGATAAGAAATTTATTTCCCCAATTCGTTTAAGCAAATTACTTGTGTTCTGAATGTTACTTTACCCAAAGTGAGACTGGCAGACCGAAGGGAGATTCTTTTTACTTAACATACACTTATGAACACCGTCACCGTGATGGTAGGATTCAGCGACCTGGCAAGGCTTGCAGGGTTCTTTAGTGGAAATGTTTTGTACGATACTCCATTCAGTGAACCAAATTCCTTCCTCGAAATAGAAGGGATGCCTCAGTCATTGCGGTAAGTGAAGTATTGTAGAAAAGACCACGCTTCGTCATCCGTTAAGACATCCCAAAGGTTTCTTTCTGTACAAACTCCACACATTCCCATTTTGCAGCAATCTCCACTAAGCTAGTCTCCCACTTTGCGAAACGTTGCTGTATTGGCCTTAAATATGGATTGAGACAAAAGCTACCGACGTCAGGCCACTTGACTGCTGGCACGACCTCTAAGACCACACCATCACTCCAGTTAAACACGGCTTCAAAAACCATTATCAATCAATGTTCTTTACGTTTCACGTTTTCAATGAGCCTGCCAGGAGTCGAACCTGGAATCTCCTGATCCGTAGTCAGGCGCGTTATCCATTGCGCCACAAATCCACTGGCGAATGATGAGTGACTAGTTAAGAAACTTAACCAAGGGCCACAACAGGTGTTTAACAAATGGATAAGAAATTTATTTCCCCAATTCGTTTAAGCAAATTACTTGTGTTCTGAATGTTACTTTACCCAAAGTGAGACTGGCAGACCGAAGGGAGATTCTTTTTACTTAACATACACTTATGAACACCGTCACCGTGATGGTAGGATTCAGCGACCTGGCAAGGCTTGCAGGGTTCTTTAGTGGAAATGTTTTGTACGATACTCCATTCAGTGAACCAAATTCCTTCCTCGAAATAGAAGGGATGCCTCCAGTCATTGCGGTAAGTGAAGTATTGTAGAAAAGACCACGCTTCGTCATCCGTTAAGACATCCCAAAGGTTTCTTTCTGTACAAACTCCACACATTCCCATTTTGCAGCAATCTCCACTAAGCTAGTCTCCCACTTTGCGAAACGTTGCTGTATTGGCCTTAAATATGGATTGAGACAAAAGCTACCGACGTCAGGCCACTTGACTGCTGGCACGACCTCTAAGACCACACCATCACTCCAGTTAAACACGGCTTCAAAAACCATTATCAATCAATGTTCTTTACGTTTCACGTTTTCAATGAACCTGCCAGGAGTCGAACCTGGAATCTCCTGATCCGTAGTCAGGCGCGTTATCCATTGCGCCACACATCCACTGGCGAATGATGAGTGACTAGTTAAGAAACTTAACCAAGGGCCACAACAGGTGTTTAACAAATGGATAAGAAATTTATTTCCCCAATTCGTTTAAGCAAATTACTTGTGTTCTGAATGTTACTTTACCCAAAGTGAGACTGGCAGACCGAAGGGAGATTCTTTTTACTTAACATACACTTATGAACACCGTCACCGTGATGGTAGGATTCAGCGACCTGGCAAGGCTTGCAGGGTTCTTTAGTGGAAATGTTTTGTACGATACTCCATTCAGTGAACCAAATTCCTTCCTCGAAATAGAAGGGATGCCTCCAGTCATTGCGGTAAGTGAAGTATTGTAGAAAAGACCACGCTTCGTCATCCGTTAAGACATCCCAAAGGTTTCTTTCTGTACAAACTCCACACATTCCCATTTTGCAGCAATCTCCACTAAGCTAGTCTCCCATTGCGAAACGTTGCTGTATTGGCCTTAAATATGGATTGAGACAAAAGCTACCGACGTCAGGCCACTTGACTGCTGGCACGACCTCTAAGACCACACCATCACTCCAGTTAAACACGGCTTCAAAAACCATTATCAATCAATGTTCTTTACGTTTCACGTTTTCAATGAACCTGCCAGGAGTCGAACCTGGAATCTCCTGATCCGTAGTCAGGCGCGTTATCCATTGCGCCACACATCCACTGGCGAATGATGAGTGACTAGTTAAGAAACTTAACCAAGGGCCACAACAGGTGTTTAACAAATGGATAAGAAATTTATTTCCCCAATTCGTTTAAGCAAATTACTTGTGTTCTGAATGTTACTTTACCCAAAGTGAGACTGGCAGACCGAAGGGAGATTCTTTTTACTTAACATACACTTATGAACACCGTCACCGTGATGGTAGGATTCAGCGACCTGGCAAGGCTTGCAGGGTTCTTTAGTGGAAATGTTTTGTACGATACTCCATTCAGTGAACCAAATTCCTTCCTCGAAATAGAAGGGATGCCTCCAGTCATTGCGGTAAGTGAAGTATTGTAGAAAAGACCACGCTTCGTCATCCGTTAAGACATCCCAAAGGTTTCTTTCTGTACAAACTCCACACATTCCCATTTTGCAGCAATCTCCACTAAGCTAGTCTCCCACTTTGCGAAACGTTGCTGTATTGGCCTTAAATATGGATTGAGACAAAAGCTACCGACGTCAGGCCACTTGACTGCTGGCACGACCTCTAAGACCACACCATCACTCCAGTTAAACACGGCTTCAAAAACCATTATCAATCAATGTTCTTTACGTTTCACGTTTTCAATGAACCTGCCAGGGATCGAACCTGGAATCTCCTGATCCGTAGTCAGGCGCGTTATCCATTGCGCCACAAATCCACTGGCGAATGATGAGTGACTAGTTAAGAAACTTAACCAAGGGCCACAACAGGTGTTTAACAAATGGATAAGAAATTTATTTCCCCAATTCGTTTAAGCAAATTACTTGTGTTCTGAATGTTACTTTACCCAAAGTGAGACTGGCAGACCGAAGGGAGATTCTTTTTACTTAACATACACTTATGAACACCGTCACCGTGATGGTAGGATTCAGCGACCTGGCAAGGCTTGCAGGGTTCTTTAGTGGAAATGTTTTGTACGATACTCCATTCAGTGAACCAAATTCCTTCCTCGAAATAGAAGGGATGCCTCCAGTCATTGCGGTAAGTGAAGTATTGTAGAAAAGACCACGCTTCGTCATCCGTTAAGACATCCCAAAGGTTTCTTTCTGTACAAACTCCACACATTCCCATTTTGCAGCAATCTCCACTAAGCTAGTCTCCCACTTTGCGAAACGTTGCTGTATTGGCCTTAAATATGGATTGAGACAAAAGCTACCGACGTCAGGCCACTTGACTGCTGGCACGACCTCTAAGACCACACCATCACTCCAGTTAAACACGGCTTCAAAAACCATATCAATCAATGTTCTTTACGTTTCACGTTTTCAATGAACCTGCCAGGAGTCGAACCTGGAATCTCCTGATCCGTAGTCAGGCGCGTTATCCATTGCGCCACACATCCACTGGCGAATGATGAGTGACTAGTTAAGAAACTTAACCAAGGGCCACAACAGGTGTTTAACAAATGGATAAGAAATTTATTTCCCCAATTCGTTTAAGCAAATTACTTGTGTTCTGAATGTTACTTTACCCAAAGTGAGACTGGCAGACCGAAGGGAGATTCTTTTTACTTAACATACACTTATGAACACCGTCACCGTGATGGTAGGATTCAGCGACCTGGCAAGGCTTGCAGGGTTCTTTAGTGGAAATGTTTTGTACGATACTCCATTCAGTGAACCAAATTCCTTCCTCGAAATAGAAGGGATGCCTCCAGTCATTGCGGTAAGTGAAGTATTGTAGAAAAGACCACGCTTCGTCATCCGTTAAGACATCCCAAAGGTTTCTTTCTGTACAAACTCCACACATTCCCATTTTGCAGCAATCTCCACTAAGCTAGTCTCCCACTTTGCGAAACGTTGCTGTATTGGCCTTAAATATGGATTGAGACAAAAGCTACCGACGTCAGGCCACTTGACTGCTGGCACGACCTCTAAGACCACACCATCACTCCAGTTAAACACGGCTTCAAAAACCATTATCAATCAATGTTCTTTACGTTTCACGTTTTCAATGAACCTGCCAGGGATCGAACCTGGAATCTCATGATCCGTAGTCAGGCGCGTTATCCATTGCGCCACACATCCACTGGCGAATGATGAGTGACTAGTTAAGAAACTTAACCAAGGGCCACAACAGGTGTTTAACAAATGGATAAGAAATTTATTTCCCCAATTCGTTTAAGCAAATTACTTGTGTTCTGAATGTTACTTTACCCAAAGTGAGACTGGCAGACCGAAGGGAGATTCTTTTTACTTAACATACACTTATGAACACCGTCACCGTGATGGTAGGATTCAGCGACCTGGCAAGGCTTGCAGGGTTCTTTAGTGGAAATGTTTTGTACGATACTCCATTCAGTGAACCAAATTCCTTCCTCGAAATAGAAGGGATGCCTCCAGTCATTGCGGTAAGTGAAGTATTGTAGAAAAGACCACGCTTCGTCATCCGTTAAGACATCCCAAAGGTTTCTTTCTGTACAAACTCCACACATTCCCATTTTGCAGCAATCTCCACTAAGCTAGTCTCCCACTTTGCGAAACGTTGCTGTATTGGCCTTAAATATGGATTGAGACAAAAGCTACCGACGTCAGGCCACTTGACTGCTGGCACGACCTCTAAGACCACACCATCACTCCAGTTAAACACGGCTTCAAAAACCATTATCAATCAATGTTCTTTACGTTTCACGTTTTCAATGAACGTGCCAGGGATCGAACCTGGAATCTCCTGCTCCGTAGGCAGGCGCCTTATCCATTGGGTGTGATGAGGACATATACCGAAGAACGCCACCAATTAGTTAGCTTAGCTAATTAATAGATTCCAGCCTTGGATGATTCCACGGCGAACTAGTATCAAACAGTTCTTCATCCTCACGGAGCCTTCCCACGCCAAACCAGTATCAGTCAGCTCTTCACCTCTACGATCAGTTCGTCTTCACGTGATCATTGACGTCAAGAGTGACCTCATATTAACTGATAAAAGCTGTGACAAGAAGGGGGCTCGGGGTCTGAGTTTAGTGCGTTATAGTACAGTGTGTGTCTGTGTCCAGAGCGTTGAAGTGTAGTAGAGTTTTAGAGAATCTTACATTACACCTGTGATTAGTCTTGTTAGTCTTGTGAAAATACACTTAGTAATTAGTAAGCCGAGTTGAAAGTCATTTACAAGTTAAACATTACATTTGGTGAACGTGTCCAGTTTTGAACTTTGTTCAAATCCGACGACCCCGGACTCCTGCCCAGCAGCAGACCAGCAGGTCTACCCACTTAAACATCGCAGACGACCGGAAATCGTCTAGAACTCCCCGCTACAAGGGTAAGTCACCTAAATGTCATCTGACAACTTAGCAATAGATATATACAAGCCGTCAGCCCCAGTAGAAGAAACTGTAGAAGTAAAAGATCGTCCTACAAGACGAAGCGTAGTAGATACTAAGCGTACAACCCAAAAAGTATATCCCAGTTTAGAAAACGAGCAGAAGAGTGAAATAGCAGAAGTTCGTATTGTACCTTTTCAAAAAAGAACTAGAAGCGCTGAAAGTAGCCCAAGGGACAGCGACGAGGAGAAACAATTAACGAAATATCATTCTACAGAGAATCTACCCAGTAAAAAGAGAAATAAGCTAGTAGAGGAGAGGGATATTCTAAAAACTGCACTAATAGAGATTCATCAAACAATTAATCAGTATAAATTAGAACTAGAAGCAGCTAAAGATAAAGCAACAACCAAACAGCTAAAAACACGCCTAAAAGATAAAGACTTAGAGTATAAATTAATTTCGGAAAAACTAATCGCGGCTGAAACAAAAATACAAGAGCTTGAAAATCAAGGTTTAGCCTTACTACAGACAGCTACTATCCAGCAACAAACCATCGAATATCAAGCAACCAGCTTAACCCAACAGTTAGAGCAAACGCAAGGAGAAAAAACCAACCTAATAACCACCCTAGTAAAAAAGACCCAGGACGTTCAAATCTTAGAATCAACCATAAGAAAAGTAGAAACCGAACACACATCAGTTAAAACCAAGTTAATTAAGGACAAGAAAAAGCTTCAACAGGAATTAGAGAAATTGAAAGAAAGGGAAAGCCAACTAATTGGAGAAGGAACAACCTTATTGAATAAA
The DNA here is from genome assembly GCF_022539665.2 of Daphnia carinata. Lineage (NCBI taxonomy): Eukaryota > Metazoa > Arthropoda > Branchiopoda > Diplostraca > Daphniidae > Daphnia > Daphnia carinata. The sequence goes on from NW_026712482.1 coordinate 30,356, forward strand.
TACAGTAACATCCAAATAGAATTCGAGAAACTACAATTAAGTTACAAAGCTCTTGAAACAAAAAGCATTGATCAGGAAAAAGAAATTAACGCCTTACAGGTAGAACATAAGAAATTAATAGTACATATAACAGATAAGAATCAGGAAATTTCGCATCTAAACGATACAATAAAAACCAAACAGGCAGAGTTGGAATTTCTAAGACAGGAACAAATTGACCAGACAAGCAAATTTGTTAACCTACAAACAGAAAACAATCAACTTAAGCACAATTTGAACATTAGCCAGATTAACGAAACAACCTTACACGATAAGCAAACTAAGCAAACAATAGAAATATCAACGTTACAAACGGCTAATCAGTCGTTAGAAGAAAAGTTTAGAAGGCTACAACAAACAATCGCGAGTGCCGCAAGCACAAACGAGTTGGAGATAGCACAACACACCCTGGCCATACAGAATAGGAAAATCGTGTCATTGGAAAACGAATTAACGGAACTAGGACAAGCACTCCAGTTAGCGAAACAGGCAGCGGAGCGAGCAGCTAAACTAGATACCGAAAACAATTATCTTAAAGGAAGCATAGAACAACTAAATAAAAACAACCTGACACTCTTAGAACAACTAGCACAACCGGCTATCGAAACCGATACAACTAACGAAACACCAAGAATGACAGCAAACGATGATATACGAGCATTAGCAGTAGCCATTACACGTAGAGACGAAACACAGAACATTCCTATTTATAGTGGCAATGTGAACGACCAACCGATAGGAGTATGGTTAAGAGATGCGGAGGCAATAGCAACGATTCACGAATGGCCGAGGGAATCCACCAAAAAGATTTTAGCCACAAGGTTAAAGGGGACAGCATTGCAATGGCATATCGATAGACTACGGGTAGCACCGAGAGAATCGTATAGCGATTGGCGGAATGCATTAAAGGAACATTTCAAACATCCCGCGGATAAAGCCAAACAGAAATCGAAACTACTGTCAGTAAAACAATCACCTAACCAACCCGTTAGACATTTTATTGATAAAATAACACAGGCATATAGTGCGATCTACAAGGAAGGCGATGAGGAACAAGCAGAAAGCGCTGAACTAACAGCTCTTAAAGATGATACACTAATCAAAATGTTACTAGATGGATTGCTGCCAACCATCAAGACAATTCTATTCCATAATAAATACCCTAGCACCCCAAACTGGCAAAATTTCAAACAAGCAGCGTTAGAGTCAGAAGAAATCGCCTACAACACACAGGCACTAGAACTAAAACCGATATTCAAATTTGAAGCACCGAAACCGACTAGAGATATAGAAGCTGAATTAACTCAAACAAAACTGGAATTAGAAGAGTTAAAAAACAACCTAACGAAATTAAATCTGTCAGGTACAGCGTCGAAATCGGGACAAGATTGGTCCGTAAACAATATTGACACCTATAAGCAAGGTAGGGATTCGTCAAGATATAATAACGTTAAATGGGAAGATCGACAGCGATCTAGGGATAATTCGTATAGTAGAGACCGTAGAGATCACTCTTACAACCGTAACAGATCGTACGACAGGAACCGGTCCGAGTCGCGTGAACGGTCATACGGTAAAGAACGATACCAGGACAAGAGGTATCAGAATAGGGAGAGACTCGATTCTCGGACAAGGCGTTACGACGAGCGTCCAAGATCCAAGAGCCCTCACCCATCGGCAGAGCTAGCGAGAAAACAAAGATTAAGTGGTAATAACAGAGAAAACACTGTTACTTGTCATAGATGTCTCAACACAGGACATATAGCGAAAGATTGTCGGACCAAAAATCCGAGAAGGTTCCAATCAAAAACAGAATAGGAAAGATTAAACAAACATGTAGATTAATTAGGATACCCGTGGAATTTAGTAATCAGAAAGCACAAGCTTTAATCGACACAGGTGCAGCAGCTAGTATTATTTCATCTGAGAGATTTGCCTTATTACCTCATAAAGCGATCGTAACTGAATTAGAAACTAAACCTAGTCAGTTGTTTGAATCTGCGTCAGGAAACATCATGCACCCATTGGGATGTTTCAAATTAAGTCTTAAATTAACACCAAATTGCAGACTAGAGCATGACTTCTTCGTGTTGCCTGAAACACAAGAAGGATGTATTTTAGGACTAGATTTCTTCAAAAAGTACAAAACAAAATTAGATATAGCTAATAAAACACTAACATTATCTGTAAACGGAGTAGAATCTGTAATTAGCCTTAAGAAAATTAATATACCTATATATAGCATTAAGGAAAGCCAAACAGTAACCTTTGAACTGTCACACCTGAAAGGGAAAGACAGACTAGAAATGGAGCAAGTATTACATAACCACAAATCAGTTTTCGCATCCCAGTTGATAGAACTAGGACGAACAAATGTACTCAAGCATAAGATAGTAACTACGGGAAACCCAAAAATGAGAGGAACCTATAGAATGCCAGCAGCTATTAAACCGATAGCTAAGCAGCAAATCGAAGAAATGTTGAAATACAACATCATCCGAGAAAGCCATAGCGCTTTTAGGGCATCAATAGTGATGGTAAAGAAGAAATCAGGAGAACTACGATTTTGCGTAGACTATAGGGACTTAAACGCAGTGACAGTCAAGGATCGGTATCCTCTACCACGAATAGACGATACATTGAACTTGCTACACGGAGCGAAATTTTTCTCAACACTCGATTTGTTCAGTGGGTACTGGCAAATCGAGATAGCTGAGGAAGATATTCATAAAACCGCATTTACAGCAGAAATGGGACACTTTGAGTATATAAGGATGCCGTTTGGTCTATGCAACGCGCCGAGCACGTTCCAGAGGACAATGGAAATTGTTCTTCGAACGTTAATTGGCAAGTGCGTAATGGTATATATTGATGACATCATTGTATACAGCACCAGCATGGCCAAACACGTACAGCATCTGACCTCGACGTTTCGCCTTTTACAAGCAAATGGACTTAAAGTCAAAATTCAAAAGTGCAAATTTGCAGCTAACGCGGTAGAATATCTTGGGCACATAGTGTCACAAAAAGGAGTCATGGTAGACCCAAACAAGATAAAAGTGGTAAAAAAGTATCCGGCACCAAAAAACCCGGACCAAGTCAGAGCATTCCTAGGACTCGCAAATTACTATAGACGGTTCATAGATCAGTTCGCCAACAAAGTCCATGTACTAACACGGCTCACGAGGAGCACAGTACCATGGCAATGGGGGCAGGAGGAAACAAGCGCTTTTGAAGGCATCAAGGAATGTTTATGTTCCGCCCCTACCCTCGCATATCCTGATTTCGCGCGCCCTTTCATCTTACACACGGATGCGTGCGGGTATGGAGTAGGCGGAATCCTCTCTCAGATGCCCCATCCAAATGCCAACCCAGGGCCCAGTGAGGAATCAATAAATGATTCAAGAGTAATAGAAGAGTCGACAGACGAATGGAATAAGTCTCTAGAACACCCTATTGCATACACCTCTAAGCATCTAACTGATGTTCAACTAAAATGGTGTACCACAGAGAAGGAAGCGTATGCGATTATTCACTCAGTAAAAGCATTTTCTCATTACCTATACGGCACTAACTTTGTAATAGTGACCGACCATAGGCCTCTGCAATACATCCAAAAAGTCAGGGAGCCAACAGGAAGATTGGCCAGATGGTATCTTATTCTTGCAACAATTTGAGATGGAAATTCAGTATAGGCCTGGTAAACTGCACCAAAATGCTGACGCATTGAGCAGAATACCGGTTAATATTGTAGTATCACAGCAAGTCGTAGCTGACGACTGGCTAATTGCTCAGCAAGAAGATACCTTTTGCAAAGAAGTAGTAAAAAACTTAGAGAAGGCAAACAAGGATGCAGAAGACGAATTTCGATATTTACCTAGCGGACTTTTAACCACAGCTAGGGGAAAAATCGTAGTACCGGCGACGCTACGAAAAGAGGTTATGGAGCAATATCACGACCACAAATTGGCTGGTCACCTAGGAATAACAAAAACGACCGCAAACATTAGTAATAAATACTTTTGGCCAAAGATGGCTAACGATATAAAAACTCACGTACTTAACTGCTTAACCTGTGCGAAAAGAAAAATTTCTGGATCTTGTAAAGCTGCACTCCAACCAATCCCTGTTACAGACTACGTCTGGCAACGATTGGCCATGGATATTGTAGGCCCAGTTCCAGAAAGTGAGAAAGGAAATAAATATATCTTAGTAATCATGGAGTACACAACGAGATATATTATAGCACTTGCGCTTAAGGAAGTTTCCGCCCAGACTATCATTCGCAAGTTTATTAAGCACATTGTAAACAACGAAGGGTTACCCTCGCAGATCCTAACGGATCGAGGTTCGAACTTCCAATCGCAAGCAATGGCTGAATTGTGTAAACAGCTAGGTGTGAAACAGTTAAGAACTACAGCATACCACCCGCAAACAGATGGTGCTGTTGAGAGATTTAATAGGACATTAGGGGACATGTTAACAGCCCATGTCGCTCATAACCCTGCCTTGTGGGATGAGCACCTCGACTATGTAGTCGCGGCTTACAACCGGACGCCTCACTCGAGCACCGGTGAAACCCCTTTTTACCTATTAAAAGGCAGAGATGCATTAGAACCATCGGACTTAAGACCTCCGATGAGAAATAGGCTTCTAGAGGATCAAAACAACATTTATACGCAACAATGGCACGAAGCTTTAGAATTAGCCAAAAGTAAGCTAATCGTAGCACAGTCAAGACAAAAGGTGAATTACGATCGTTCATCGAAGGAATGCTCGTTTGAGCCAGGAGACTTAGTGCTATTGAAAGAAATGAAGCCACAAACAGGTAAATTTTATATGCGTTGGGATGGACCTTTCACTATCGTAGATAAGTTGTCTGATTTGAATTACCTAATCAGGAGAACAACAGAAAACCATACTATGGTTGTGCATGTGAATCGCCTCAAGAAATGGAAAAGCAAGGAAGACGCGGAAAACGTAACTAAAGAAAGGGAAGAAGGTAACAGCGTAGAACGTAACCCTAGGAGGGAATCAGAAAACGAAGAAAGAGAAACACAGAGTGAGATAGAAATTGAAAGTAGGGAAAGGGAATTGAGTATCCAATGTCAAGGAGAGACAGCAGCAACCGCTGTAAGACAAGCAACAGAAGGGGAAGATAGCAATCGGCAAGAAACAGCACAGTTACCGACCGAAAGCGGTAAAGCACAAATTAAGCAACCTAGAGTGAGACGGAAAAGGCAGGATGATATCGGAATACCTGTTAGAAGATCGCTAAGACAAGCAATCAAACAGCCACAAAGACTCATTACGGAAATGTAATTACAGATGAGGAACGTTATTGCAACTATCGTCTTCATTATAGCTGTAGGAATAACCCACTCAATAACCATCGACACCTGCAACTGCTCACAACCAGTAATTAAAGGTATTTTAGATTTAGACGATCCCGACTACTGTTCACACCCTGAACCAGTAGAAATTCCAACTAAAATCAATTACCGATTCCTAACCAAAAACAAAGAACCCATAACATGGGAAGGGTACGCATGCACCCAGTGGTTATCAACCAAAGAAATATCCACTAATTTCCTTTTAAGTCATGACACTATTTTTAAGAAGCAAATTTTAAAAGTTAGTGCTAATGAATGCTGAACACGGCACAGTATCCAAATACATGCGTGAATAGCCCGATGGTAAAGGACGGAAAAACATTTAAATACCTCCAGGAGCCTGAGGGAGAAGGTCACTGGATGACAACACAGGTCTACACAACTAAGAATTGTGTAACTCAAATAGTTCAGTTATCAAAGGATTGTCACGATTGCCCAGTAAAGTCACCGTTTGGTATAATAGCGAATTCTAGTAAGGCAGAATTTTCGAATCATAATGAACTAACGATCGTTTGGAAAGCACCAGATGCAAAAGAGCCCACCTGTGAAATAAATTCGGTATTTCAAGGTAGAGGTAACTTAACGAAAAGTAAGAAACAAAATAGGATAGAAGATCATGCAGCTCAGTTAGAATTTATCATATCTGCTAACAAAACGCAAATCTGCACGAACATAACCGTCTATCCGGTAATCGGGTTACCCGATTCCTACATAGATATTATAGAAACCCCTAAGCGACAGAAAAGAAGCTATGATAGAGAAGTGATAGGATTATTAATGTTAGCTAGCGATCCTAGTCGTTGTTTGGCGTACATGCCACGCAGTGGAAAATTCTCGACCCCAACTTGTGCATTCGACACCACCCTGTCAATTGAAAAAGAAACGCAGAAGGTGATAACCAACGGTCAAGCTTTCAAATTTCTTGCTAATGGAATGGTAATGCAAAGCTATCTCGAGCATTGCATTCACCAATTTACAGAAAACAACACGGGAGTCAAGAAATGCGGTAGTAGTTTAGATGAACTAAATAACCCGACGGATGTATGGTCATTAGAACCCAACCCGATGACATTTGGATTAGTTCCTTTCCATATGATTCAAGCTCACACAGGTAATTGCTTAACCGTAAACATAACACTGGATTATCCTGTAACTGTTACACCGTGTGAGAATGGTAACGTGAACCAAATATGGTTACTAGAAATTCTAGAATCATCCAATGAGGCAATAGATGGGGAAATACAAGAACAAAGAGGGCCACAAGTAACTAGATGGGATAGGAATCGCACACGCAAGTTCGACAAAATGAGTGACCACATACCGTTTAATCCACCAACTTTATACGGTAAAATTCAGCCCACCACCAATTTGGATTACTGTCTAACTATATCGGAACAACAGACTCTCACGTTACTGTTTTGTAACCAAAGTAGCTCTATCGAAGGTTACCCTAAACAGGATTTCGGCTACGTAAATGGGAAACTAAGAATTCTCACAACCAACACTTGTGTTACGCCGATGACGGCGCAGTCATGCGACAGTGAATTTAGTAATAGAATGTTATGGAACTACAATGAGATTGACAGGCAATTTGCCTTAAAGGACAATCCATTTTGTCTAGTCCCATTTTACGAAGACAAGACGGTGCGAGCACTTCCCTGCGATTCCTCACAAAAGTTGCAAGAATGGATTTTCCAAAGAACCCTTGCAACCCCATTTTTTCCAATGGACAGAATAGAAGAGGTAACTACCATTTCGAATAGAAGGGAAGAGAGAAACAAAAGAAGACAAGAAAGGTTAATTGAACTAAATGATTCTGGTGAAGTTTTGAACACCAAAGGCAACGAGACAAAAACTCAATTAACAGATAGCGTTAGGACGTTGCTAGACATTGAAAATCGCCAGTACATTGAAGGGCAGGCGATCAAACACGAATCACAATTGGCCAACGAAGTCCGTCAATTATATTGCAAAATTACTTCACTACAGCGTAATCAAGCTATGGTTTTAGCACAAACAAATGGACTGCTTGCAGCCCGTGCACTAAATCTAGATACATGTAGTAGAATAACCGGAAACGGCAAAAGTTTAATTTTACAGAAATGTGAAATTGTACCTGTAAAAATGGCCGCTGTACAAACACAGTGCGGCTATCAGCCATTTTTTCAGGCAGACCCGAAAACCAATTTCACTGTTGGAAAGGATGGTTGGTCACTTCATCCTTTCCAGGATTGTTTCTGGAACGGTCAATATGTAAATTTCAACGATAAAACCTATACATGGATAAATGGAGAATGGAAACTCCAAGAACCATCAATTCATGTGGTAAAACTAAAATTGATTACAGCATTTGAGGAATTACCTCTAAAAACGTACGATTATTTGCCTCAGCATCATTCGATGTATGAGCCAAATAACGTAGAACAATTAAATGTTTTAACGGAATTAATTGGTAGAGTGCAACTATCTAATACTAATTCACTTTCTGGATTAGTCTTAGATAACAAGGCCCAGGTTGATTTCTGGGATATATCCAATTGGGTTTCCATATTTAAGTATGGAATACTAGCAGTGAGTGTAATAGCTGTAACAATCTTGATTGGATATGTCTGCATTGCATTTATACCATTTGCTACAATCTTCAATTTGTGTAAAAAGAAAAATAACACTAACAATCACGAGCAAGAAATTCCCATGCTGTCACATATCCATAATGATACAGCCTCATTGCACCCCAAAAATGAAATTTGTAACCACAAGTAGAAACAAATTTATATGCGATGTTAAACGTAAAATTTGTAGCATCTATGTAACTAATAAACCTACCTATCATTTGTACCTAGCCAAACCTAAAAAAAAAAAAAAAAAAAAAAAAAAAACGTCCATAGACAACCAACCTTTAAAGTTGTGTATTCTACTGGAAATACAAGGAACTAACCAGCATAAGATCGGTGCCAATCAAAAGCCGACGGAGAAGACGGTGTACGTTCTGCATTGCCACTGAGTGATGGAATTCTTCCTGCAATTGTTCATTGAAGAAGAGCGATGAACGACAGTTGCGGTGATAGATATCCTCACCAGACTCGAGCCACCAGAGCAATCGTGCAAACCGGACCGGGTAAATGTCGCGGTAGCGAGCATAACCTGGAAACTGACTGGAAAAAGAATAAACAAGTCAAATGGAATGCTAAGAAAAGAACCAATTTGCGACTTACACATAATAGCGGTCGGTGGAACTGACTCGTCGGAACCCGAAGTCAAGGAGGACAATTTTCAACACTCATCGATGGCCGATAGGAATTGAAGAACAGTTCTCGATCAGTGGGAAGAAATCTTCGGAAGAGCAAATGAGGCTTGTGATACGCTATAACTTCGAAAATCCACAAAGCAGTATCAACGGCAGCACGATGAGACACAACGCATGTAAAATCAAACTCCATCATGCACAAGGGAGCTCGACGAAGGGCAAGAAACGAATGAAACACACCGGAACAAAAAGCAACAACTATAAGGTTCGCATCAAAAAAAAAAAAAAAAAAAAAAAAAAAAAAAAAAAAAAAAAAAAAATAATCCTTACCTATCCCCTCCACTATTCCACTCTCTTACTAACAAGAAATGTTTAGCAATTGTAATCCCTACGGAAGAAAGAAAAGAAGCAAATGCATAAATTAGAATTAGAAATTTTGTAGACCTATCTGTTTCATTATAACTTCCGTATACATAAATATATTCTCCAACCCTGTAACCCCAAAGGCAACTTCTGTAAAAAGGGAGGAATGTGATGAGGACATATACCGAAGAACGCCACCAATTAGTTAGCTTAGCTAATTAATAGATTCCAGCCTTGGATGATTCCACGGCGAACTAGTATCAAACAGTTCTTCATCCTCACGGAGCCTTCCCACGCCAAACCAGTATCAGTCAGCTCTTCACCTCTACGATCAGTTCGTCTTCACGTGATCATTGACGTCAAGAGTGACCTCATATTAACTGATAAAAGCTGTGACAAGAAGGGGCTCGGGGTCTGAGTTTAGTGCGTTATAGTACAGTGTGTGTCTGTGTCCAGAGCGTTGAAGTGTAGTAGAGTTTTTAGAGAATCTTACATTACACCTGTGATTAGTCTTGTTAGTCTTGTGAAAATACACTTAGTAATTAGTAAGCCGAGTTGAAAGTCATTTACAAGTTAAACATTACATGGGCCACACATCCACTGGCGAATGATGAGTGACTAGTTAAGAAACTTAACCAAGGGCCACAACAGGTGTTTAACAAATGGATAAGAAATTTATTTCCCCAATTCGTTTAAGCAAATTACTTGTGTTCTGAATGTTACTTTACCCAAAGTGAGACTGGCAGACCGAAAGGAGATTCTTTTTACTTAACATACACTTATGAACACCGTCACCGTGATGGTAGGATTCAGCGACCTGGCAAGGCTTGCAGGGTTCTTTAGTGGAAATGTTTTGTACGATACTCCATTCAGTGAACCAAATTCCTTCCTCGAAATAGAAGGGATGCCTCCAGTCATTGCGGTAAGTGAAGTATTGTAGAAAAGACCACGCTTCGTCATCCGTTAAGACATCCCAAAGGTTTCTTTCTGTACAAACTCCACACATTCCCATTTTGCAGCAATCTCCACTAAGCTAGTCTCCCACTTTGCGAAACGTTGCTGTATTGGCCTTAAATATGGATTGAGACAAAAGCTACCGACGTCAGGCCACTTGACTGCTGGCACGACCTCTAAGACCACACCATCACTCCAGTTAAACACGGCTTCAAAACCATTATCAATCAATGTTCTTTACGTTTCACGTTTTCAATGAGCCTGCCAGGAGTCGAACCTGGAATCTCCTGATCCGTAGTCAGGCGCGTTATCCATTGCGCCACAAATCCACTGGCGAATGATGAGTGACTAGTTAAGAAACTTAACCAAGGGCCACAACAGGTGTTTAACAAATGGATAAGAAATTTATTTCCCCAATTCGTTTAAGCAAATTACTTGTGTTCTGAATGTTACTTTACCCAAAGTGAGACTGGCAGACCGAAGGAGATTCTTTTTACTTAACATACACTTATGAACACCGTCACCGTGATGGTAGGATTCAGCGACCTGGCAAGGCTTGCAGGGTTCTTTAGTGGAAATGTTTTGTACGATACTCCATTCAGTGAACCAAATTCCTTCCTCGAAATAGAAGGGATGCCTCCAGTCATTGCGGTAAGTGAAGTATTGTAGAAAAGACCA
>NW_026712483.1:0-5000 GCF_022539665.2 Daphnia carinata
TCAACGCACGAAAATATTGTATAGTTAATGTTTTAATCTTGCTATACTATTTGTCAGTCTGACCAGTGAGTGTATGTGTAGCATGGCGTATGTGTAGAGGCTCCAATTACGGTGTGAGAACTTTGAGGTTCAAATCCAATAAGGTATAGAAATAACAAAAAAGCATTAATTAAACGTAACAAATTTTTACTGTTACTTATATTTAACCTTGCTATAGCATTTACACTTTGCTATACTATTTGGCAGTCTGACCAATTAATGTATATGTTTCATGGCATGTCTGTAGAGGGTCCGGCTACCATGTCAGAAGACAAAGGTTCAACTCCATTAAGGGGTTAAAATGAAAATTGAATAAAATGTATTATATTTTAACTGTCACTCAAATTTTTGAAAATGTGTAAAAGATGACGCTTCGCTATACCATTGGTTAGTCTGACCATACATTTCAAAAATGTTATAGCTTATGTGTAGAGAATCCGGCTACGGTATGAGAAGACTAGGTTTCAAATCGTAGGCATTGCTAAAGTTATGGGAATACATGCATTAAATACTTTTATGTTTATTATATTATATTTATTGAATATGTGTAATAAGTTGTCTAAAGATGACTTGCAAAAATGGTTGTCAGCAGAATGTGACTCATGGCTCAATGGTAGAGCATTGGCTTCGTAAGTCGAATGATTTGGGATCGATCCCCAAAAGAGTTTAATCTTAAAATAATTCAAATGAACGATGTATTAAATTCTATACATTGCACAAGGTTTCTAAAACTGCAACTGCTATGCAACAATTCCAAATGCAGCAACCATCATGATGTTTAGAATTCTATCAAATGATTCAAATATTGCAATATATATGCAGCAATCTAAATGCAAAAACTATTATTAAATTTTCCTTTCTGCACAACGAACATAGTTGAATTGCGTGGGTTCAAATCCCATATAACTATGTCTATGCTCTACCATTGAGATACTTGTGACACTTCAGGAAAGTTTAAGTCTTTAACACTTACGTAACAGAACAGTGCGCGCAAGTCAATAGAAAACCTTACCCTAGTGGGGGGATATAGGGGGGCAGATGCCAGAAATGCAAAGCGTCCGCTTCCCAACTCGAAGCTTCCTGGTTCGATTCCCAGTCAGGTCTCCGATTCCACAGTCTTCCTACCTTCCCAGGTGTCACGATTCCACGGGGCCAGTCGAGTTGGGTAACTTCGTGCGAAGCACGCGAACGGATATTTTACCAAATGTTAATCTCGAAAAAGGTAAAAAATTTCAATAAATATGGTATGTTACTCTTTATTGAGTATATAGAAATTTGTATAATTTACAATGGTACCGCAGCCATTGTCCTCTGTCTAGACAGATGATAATAAATGAGAAGAAATCTTATGCATTGTATAGAAATTCATTTTATATCATGTCTTTTAATTTTGGGAAATTTTGCATAGCAATTGACATTTCAGTAACCTTTGGAGATACTATTCGTGCATTTGAATCATTTATTTTAGGATTGAACTCTTTTGGGGATCGATCCCAAATCATTCGACTTACGAAGCCAATGCTCTTCCATTCAGCCATGAGTCACATTCTGCTGATAACCATTTTTGCAAGTCATCTTTAGACAACCTATTACACATATTCAACAAATATTACATAATAAACATAAAAGTATTTAATGCGTGTTTTCCGATAACTTTAGCAATGCCTACGATTTGAAACCTAGTCTTCTCATACCGTAGCCGAATTCTCTACACATACGCTATAACATTTTTGAAATGTATGGTCAGACTAACCAATGATATAGCGAAGCGTCATCTTTTGCACATTTTCAAATATTTGAGTGACAGTTAAAATATAAGACAGTTTGTTAAATTTTCGTTTTTTACCTCTTAATGGATTTGAACCTTTGTCTTCTGACATCGTAGCCGGACCCTCTACAGACATACCATGATATATTTACATTAATTGGTCAGACTGCCAAATACTATAGCAATGTTAAAATATAAGTAATAGTAAAAATTTGTTACGTTTAATTAATGCTTTTTGTTATTTCTATACCTTACTGGATTTGAACCTCAAACTTCTGACACCGTAAATGGAACCTCTACATATACGCCATGATACACATACACTTACTGGTCAGACTGACAAATAGTATAGCAAGATTAAAACATTAACTATACAATATTTTCGTGTGTTGACTCAAGGTATAAAACATTGAAATGGAAAGTGATTATAGCTCAATGGTTGAGCATCGGCAAGCTACGCCGAATATTAGGGTTCAATACCCTATAGTTACGGAAAATTCAATGGGTGTCAAATTGTGTATAGTTGTTGTATGTAGTGTCAATTGTGTAAATGTTTCAGTTATAATAAATTGTGTAAAATGAATATGTATATGTTTCCCTGGTGATAAAAATACAGACTATAAACGAAAACTTAAATCGGTACTTCTAATATACACGAGGTTAAATCACAATATAATCGTCATTACATTAAAACTTACTAACCTTTCGCAAATCAAACGCTAGGACAAAGGAGACATCAAAACACAACACATACAGACAGCAGAAAAAATAAAAAAACAATAAATTCAACGAGAGACAAACCCCACAAAATTTACAAGTACTACATACAAGAACTTAAGTTTTTATCACCCAGTTTTTCTATGAAGAGTTTCTTTGCACAAGACAGTGTACATTTGTTGACGTCACATAGTTTCATTTGTTGCAAGATAAGTTAAATTTTTTTTACTGATATTATAACATTACATTTTGACAGAGTTATGCAATGTTAAACCTAAGTACAAGTTTTGCCACAGTTTAACAACTTTCTGCAATGTCACGGATAAGATTCAGTAGCTTCATGTGAAACATGTTTAACAGCGTTGTAAAACATCTAATTTCTTTAATAAAACCGCCCGTTGGATCACAATTTGTGTAGCGAGTAATAAGCTGTTTTTTATTAACTCCATGTTCATTTTTATCGGACACGCAACCCGAACACAAGCGATGATTTTTTTTGAAGGCGATTAGTATTCATAAAATTACATTAATATAATATTAAGCGTCATTACTATTAACGTTCGTCATATTTAATTTGTAATACATTTTCAATAAGCTAAACCCCTATAATTTTTAAAATACCGATTTATACGGTTCAACTATTAAACAGCGAAATGACGTAACTATATACTTATCATTAATCAAGATTCACAGTCAACAATTAATGAAGTACCAATATCCCCCATCCCACTCGTTAGAAGTGCTATATATTTTCCATCGATTATTTGTATTATTTTTAGCAATATCATTTCCTTTCCCCTGGGCTGGTGTATTAAATAAACCCAATCAGAAAGATATATTTTGTGAATAATTTCCTTTCTTAATAATCTTTCCCTAATATCTTTCTTCGTTGGGCATTAATTTTAAATCCAGCATAGTATGCCCCACTTTCCAATATACAAATTCCTAGTTCATTTAACAGCTTTGTCATTCTAGCCAGTTTGTACACAAAAAAAAAAGAACATATCCAGCTTGTAGACGAAAACTACATGGGCGTATGAAAATTCTCTGAATCACTACACCGTCTTTTGCCGCGATGATCTACATTAATGCATATCGTTTGCAGGTAAACCAGCTACTGAGCTTATTTTTTTTTTTTTAATGAAATGAAATGAATTAAATGAAATGCAACTCACGATTCTGGTCTGAATTCCGCGATCAAGGAGGATTTCTAAGACTCCGGTGATTTCTGTGGTCAAGGCTTTACATATTAGTATTGTATAGTCGCATGCTGAACTATACCTCACTAACCCGTATCGCTCGAACCGATTTCTTGTTCAGCGGGTTTTTCATTCTTGCCTATGCGACAGGTCGGAACGGTTGCTGCCCCATCACGTTTTGTCGGGTTGTCAAATCGGGGTTTACAACCCGATCGCACGCGATTTATATATTACTCAAGTCAAGAAACCATACTCAAAAGAAGAGTATGCAGACATAAAATAGATTTATTTTGTTTTACTTTTTATTTTAGAAGTAGTAAGTGTTAGTAAACCTGCACCAACTAAATCCTTGGCCTGAAACCAATGTGAGCAGGCCTACATTACCTGATACGCTAACCCCAACCCGGTGCAAAAAAGCAAACAAACCGTGAGTGAACCGTCGGGTACAGGTGTAGTGAATTTGCGTGCTCAGTCAAAGTTAAAACTAAGCCGTCATGCATAAGGAAAAATAAAGGTAAGGAATATAGGACAAGAGCAACATATTTGTAAAACACACGAGTAACATGGAATAAAGTAGAAAAATGCCAATTAGGCAATACTCAACCGTACCATATTTTTTCCCCATCGACCTAATGGGCGTGTACGACGGGATGGGCAGCGATTTCCGTTGCTCCAACGACACCCTACGACGTCCAGTGGTCCTATTCGACAACGACGGAGCCCTCCTAAATACATAAAAAAACATGGTTAGGCAAATAAACATGTAAAGAAATATACCTGAAACATCCATTGCGATAATCTCGTTGCTCCAGCGGCGCTTCTCGATGTCCAGCATCCTCTCAGATGGTGGTATGGCCCTTCTAAATACATAACAAGATGAGATCATAGTGTAAAACGTATAACTTTGAATGAAATACTTGACGATTTTGGGTGACGATACTGGTGCCTCCTACGGCAAACCACGCTGGCCAGTGATCCTCTTCGGCGATGATGCCGCCCTCGTAAACACATAAAAAACAAAATAAATTAGTGGTGTAAGACTTAAGACTTTCAATGAAATACTTGACAATGTTGGGCGACGATGCTGGTAGCTCCGACGACGAACCTCGTAGTCTAGTAATCCTCTTCGGCGATGATGGAACCCTCCTAATTACAAAACAAAAACATGAATACACAATTATACGAGTAAGTGATATACCTGAAACATCCACGGCGACGATATCGATGCTCCAGCGTCCTTTTTGGTGGTGGTGAAGCCCTCTTCGAAGCCCAAAAAG
>NW_026712484.1:0-41177 GCF_022539665.2 Daphnia carinata
AATTCATTCGCGCTGTGTTTCTTATCTTACATTGAAAACCATGCTCTATAAGACAAATGATTTCCGTTGGTAAACTTTTTAAAATAACGTTTTAACTGCGCTGCCCATTCATTGGAGGTTGGACCATAAGCTAGGAAACATCGTTAACCACAAGGATTATATTGGTTGCAGATAGAACCATGCCACGTCGAAAAATCGTTAAATGAATTTTATTTCCTGGTAGATTTAGGAATAAATCAATTTGAAAAAGGTAAGAAACAATAAAAAAAATAGCAAATGACAACAATCTTCTGTTCTATCTTAATCTGTTCATTTTTTTGCGTGTCTCAGTGGACAATTGGATTTCTAAGCTAAGATTCCAATTAAGTAAAATAGTATTAGTGAACACAAGGTTCACCGTGTTGTTAAGGCGCCAGACTTAATTGCTGTCTCTGTATAGGGACGTAAGTTCGATCCTCATATCTGGTAAACATAAGTTTGCTACAATAGACGACTAACGCTAAATTGCATCTATATCCTGGTAAATTGGATTTCTGTTATTAAATCTTTCGCAACCATGTGCTGATAATACTTTACACAATTATTTGATTGCTGAAGATATATTAATTGATTAGCCTAGATGTTAAGGCACCAGACTTCAGTTTTCGTTTCTTCATAGATACGTAAGTTGGATTTTCACACGTTGATCTTAAATGTATTGTTTAACGGTTGTGTACAACTGGAAAGAAAGAAAATTTCTTTGTAGCAGCTATTACTGCTACTGTTACTGATTTTTAGTGTACCATGTTGGCCGACTGGTTATGGCGCCAGACTTAAGTTCTGGTTTTTGTATAGAGCCGTGAGTTCGTTCATCACACCTGGTAACCACTAGTTTGTAGTCACGAGAATGGTAAATGACAGCAATCTTCTCTTCTATCGTAGTCTGTTCATTTTTTTTAAGTGTCTCATTGGACGATTGGAATTCTTGGCTGGTACTCCAATTAAGTAAAATAGTGTTATTGAACACCAGGTTGGCCGAGTGGTTAAGGCGCCAGACTTAAGTTCTGGTCTCTGTATTGAGACGTGAGTTCGATCCTCACACCTGGTAACAACGAGTTTAAAGTCACCTGGTAACAACGTTCTGGGAAGCTTCCAAGAAGAAGATGTGCAGTGTGGAGTGGCAACTCGACTGAATGTGAAATTTCACCTTGTGCTTTTTTAAAAGTATGAATTGCAATACAATTATACTTTACACATGCTGTAAAAATTAAACTGTAACAAAACCTGAAAAAAACTGTAAAAAATTAAATCATCATGTTTGAACCAATCTTTGTTTTGGAACTTATGTCTTACAAAAGCCTTCGAATCCCGTTTTCTGGGACTTTTCACCAGCAATATATTTAGTTTCCGATGCAACAAATATTTAACCTTCAACTAGGATGGGAAGCGATACTCCGAAGAAGTATCGGTATCGTGGTACTAAATTTTCACAAAAAAAATCGCGATAGTATTTTCAAGTATTGCACACACTACTGATACCAATACTTTTATTTTTATCAACGCAATCTAGGATTAAAAGCTATTACCAAGGTAATATTTCGATAGACCAGTCAATATTTCAGATATCCCCGTTTTTGGGACTTATGCTTTGATTTACCAATTGATCATTTTGAGTTTTTTGCAACCAATAATAAAAATACATTAACAGTATATTGTTCTTTCATTTCCTTTATTCTTTTTTCGTATTCCAAATCGTTGTTTGCTTTTCAAAGCAACATTTTTCAAAATTTGTATCGGAAAGACGATTTTCGTTGGGCTGAAAATGCTTCCTTCGGCACTGAAAAGGTTTTCGACCGAAGCCGAGAAGGCAATGGTGCGTCATATTTAATAAATATCAATTTTAATGTACCATTTGACGGATCTCCTAAGAAAAAACAACTTCACCGCAATTATCTTTAGAAGTTGAAACGCTGAGTGACAGAAAAAAAATTTCTTCCTTTTGATATGAAAAATAATAATATTCATAGCGAGACTTTTACCCGAAGCTAGTTCTTGAGCGAAACTTTAATAATTCTTTACAAGTTTTTTATAGCAGATGACTTGCCAGTCTCAACTAACCAATTCAGCTTGATGTTCATGTGAGCAAGTGCAGAGAGAACTAGTTCACCGTCTTCAAAGACACGAGAAAAAGGAGTTTCCAGTGCTGACAATAGAAGAAATATATGATTTACAATGAAAGATACCACCGTTTTCTTTTAAATCAATGGTCTTCTTTTTCAAAATAGTTCATGTTTGAAGTAGGTATCCTGTGGACACTGTCAAGTCCGATTGAAAGACATCTAGCGCTTCTACTAGTAGCGTCATGGTCGTCACATATTCCTTGGTGCAATCTTTCTCCGTATTGGATTTTGAAGCGCTCGAAAACATACTTCAAATCTTGTTTTTTATTCTTCATAAAATAGTTAACTCTTTCAACTGCATCAAAGAAAGCATTCCAGCGTGTTGCAGTAAGAATGATGAACATTAACAATTTGGCTTCAAAGACATAGGATGACTTGGAGCTCCTGCTTTGTTTGTTACAAAGAATTTCAGTTTTTCTTCTGTGGATTCCTTTAGTTTTTTTCACTTTTGGTTTCCAATTTTCAAAAGCAGGTTCAATGTGTAGCTAGCGCATCGGTGATAAGTGTGAAGAGAGTAAATATCGTTGGCGCTTCCCTTTTCCTCTTAAGTAAGCGAAGAATTTTATGGATGTGGTCGGGCTGTGATAGATACAACGTTCTTTTCTGGTGATCTGACAGAAATTCCCCTTGATGATGACGTAAATACAGGCTTCGATCAGAAGCGCTTGGACGAAGACCAAACTTCCTTTGGAAAGTGTCGAAAGTGTGATTCCATATTCGATATGCCTGTTTAAGGCGTTATAAGCATTTGTGCAAACGACAGTCCAAATCCTCCTGTCCCGCAGAACAAACCTTTCCGGTTGTTGTCAATAGATCTCTTCGTTTGACTGCCCATAGAAGCAGCCTTTACAACCAGTTAAGACAGTTTCAGATTGTGAACAGCAACAAAATACAGGATGACTCGAAGTGTGTCGTATTAAAGAACTGACGAGAAGGTCTCTCCATAGTTTATCCCGTAACGCTGAGAGAATCCTTTGGCTACCAGCCTGGCTTTGTAGCGTGGGGATGAACCTTGTACATTGGGCTTTGAATACCCATCGTGCCTTAATAGGTGTACGACCAGGTGGTAGTCGAGAGAGGGACCAGGTTTTGTTCAGCATGAGATACTGATATGCTGTCGTTTGGTAGAGTTGCATTGGGTTCCTTCTCCAGAACTGGGATATCTACTTGGATTGAGACGTCTGACGGAATAGGCGCGTATGGTGGCTCAGGATCAATGTCAATTACCCCTGCAACCTGGGGCATTACATCTTCTCTTGTATTATTTGGGGACCTGTTTTTGGTCTTCTTTGGGTGTAGGTACTAAGAATTTTATAAAATAGTATGGGGTAGTATAGTATAATAAATAGTATAATCTAGTGTGGGGTGAAGCTGCTCGTCGAATATGATTTCCCGGCTGATTTTTTTCCTTCTAGTGGCAGGGTGCCAGAAACGGTATGCCTTTTGGGTAAGGGAGTATCCTACGAAGAAGCATTTGAGGCCCTTGGAGTCTAGCTTGCTGCCGTCAGCTTTCGGAATATGAATATATGCTGTGATTCCAAACATGCGCAAGTGTGGTATGTTCGGTTTTGTGTGGTGCCACATTTGGTATGAAGAGATCTGCTGTCTCGGACTCCTGCTTCATAAAGTAGACTGTGTGCCATCCACTGAAGTTATCATTGAAAATTATGAAGAAACGCAAACCGCTTCTTGTCTGTACGCGCATAGGGCCACATACGTCTGAATGAATTTGTTGTCCGACTTCATAGGCTCTTGTCCTACCGACACGAAAAGGGGATCTCTGCCTTTTTCCGGATATACAACAAAGACAGGGCTGCGTTGGAGTGATGTCGATGGCTGGTAGTATGAAGAAATCTACTGCATGATTTGATGACATGTTATAGATTAAAATAGAGAGTTTTTGTTATAAGATGACAAGTTAATCTGATCTGATGCTTCGTCATGTAAATTAAAAAAGCAACATCGATACGACAGTAATTGAATCTTTTATGACATTGTTTTTCTTGTTAAACAAGATTAAAATAGAGAGTTTTGTTATAAGATGACAAGTTAATCTGATCTGATGCTTCGTCATGTAAATTAAAATAAGCAACATCGATACGACAGTAATTGAATTTCTTGTTAAACAAGGAAATCGTTTCTCATTTAAAGGAAGTAATTCTCCTTCGGTGTGCGCATTTTCAATTGATTTAGCTTAGGATGATTATTTAATTAATTTATATCCAGATATCTCGATATAATTTCATGCCCTTTATAAACTCAATCTATGAAATGGCACCAATTCCTCTTATGTTTGAAGGGGGCACCCAGGTTTGAACTGGGGACCCTACGATCTGCAGTCGTATGCTCTACCACTGAGCTATACCCCCATTACACAACAATGGTCAGAAAAACAAGTTACTGTTAGAAAGTTAAAAATAAATAACAAATTTCGTTATGTGATGAGTATTCGACAGGCAGCATTGCGATGGTCAGCCTACCTCATCTTTTATGACATTGGCGTTTTCTGTTCGCTTTAACTATTCAGTCACCTTTCTCTTTCGCGTTAGAATACAGTATTAGAATAGAGAGTATTTGTTCCAAAATGGCAAGTTAATCTGATTTGATGCTAAGTCTTGTAAATTAAAATAAGCAACATCGATACTACAGTAATTGAATTTCTTGTTAAACAAGGAAATCGTTTCTCATTTAAAGGAAGTAATTCTCCTTCGGTGTGCGCATTTTCAATTGATTTAGCTTAGGATGATTATTTAATTAATTTATATCCAGATATCTCGATATAATTTCATGCCCTTTATAAACTCAATCTATGAAATGGCACCAATTCCTCTTATGTTTCAATGGGGGCACACCCAGGTTTGAACTGGGGGCCCTACGATCTGCAGTCGTATGCTCTACCACTGAGCTATACCCCCATTACACAACAATGGTCAGAAAAACAAGTTACTGTTAGAAAGTTAAAAATAAATAACAAATTTCGTTATGTGATGAGTATTCGACAGGCAGCATTGCGATGGTCAGCCTACCTCATCTTTTATGACATTGGCGTTTTCTGTTCGCTTTAACTATTCAGTCACCTTTCTCTTTCGCGTTAGAATACAGTATTAGAATAGAGAGTATTTGTTCCAAAATGACAAGTTAATCTGATTTGATGCTAAGTCTTGTAAATTAAAATAAGCAACATCGATACGACAGTAATTGAATTTCTTGTTAAACAAGGATATCGTTTCTCATTTAAAGGAAGTAATTCTCCTTCAGTGTGCGCATTTTCAATTGATTTAGCTTGGGATGATTATTTAATTAATTTATATCCAGATATCTCGATATAATTTCATGCCCTTTATAAACTCAATCTATGAAATGGCACCAATGCCTCTTATGTTTGAAGGGGGCACCCAGGTTTGAACTGGGGACCCTACGATCTGCAGTCGTATGCTCTACCACTGAGCTATACCCCCATTACACAACAATGGTCAGAAAAACAAGTTACTGTTAGAAAGTTAAAAATAAATAACAAATTTCGTTATGTGATGAGTATTCGACAGGCAGCATTGCGATGGTCAGCCTACCTCATCTTTTATGACATTGGCGTTTTCTGTTCGCTTTAACTATTCAGTCACCTTTCTCTTTCGCGTTAGAATACAGTATTAGAATAGAGAGTATTTGTTCCAAAATGGCAAGTTAATCTGATTTGATGCTAAGTCTTGTAAATTAAAATAAGCAACATCGATACGACAGTAATTGAATTTCTTGTTAAACAAGGAAATCGTTTCTCATTTAAAGGAAGTAATTCTCCTTCGGTGTGCGCATTTTCAATTGATTTAGCTTAGGATGATTGTTTAATTAATTTATATCCAGATATCTTGATATAATTTCATGCCCTTTATAAACTCAATCTATGAAATGGCACCATATCCTCTTATGTTTGAAGGGGGCACCCAGGTTTGAACTGGGGACCCTACGATCTGCAGTCGTATGCTCTACCACTGAGCTATACCCCCATTACACAACAATGGTCAGAAAAACAAGTTACTGTTAGAAAGTTAAAAATAAATAAAAAATTTCGTTATGTGATGAGCATTCGACAGGCAGCATTGCGATGGTCAGCCTACCTCATCTTTTATGACATTGGCGTTTTCTGTTCGCTTTAACTATTCAGTCACCTTCTCTTTCGCGTTAGAATACAGTATTAGAATAGAGAGTATTTGTTCCAAAATGGCAAGTTAATCTGATTTGATGCTAAGTCTTGTAAATTAAAATAAGCAACATCGATACGACAGTAATTGAATTTCTTGTTAAACAAGGAAATCGTTTCTCATTTAAAGGAAGTAATTCTCCTTCGGTGTGCGCATTTTCAATTGATTTAGCTTAGGATGATTATTTAATTAATTTATATCCAGATATCTCGATATAATTTCATGCCCTTTATAAACTCAATCTATGAAATGGCACCAATTCCTCTTATGTTTGAAGGGGGCACCCAGGTTTGAACTGGGGACCCTACGATCTGCAGTCGTATGCTCTACCACTGAGCTATACCCCCATTACACAACAATGGTCAGAAAAACAAGTTACTGTTAGAAAGTTAAAAATAAATAACAAATTTCGTTATGTGATGAGCATTCGACAGGCAGCATTGCGATGGTCAGCCTACCTCATCTTTTATGACATTGGCGTTTTCTGTTCGCTTTAACTATTCAGTCACCTTTCTCTTTCGCGTTAGAATACAGTATTAGAATAGAGAGTATTTGTTCCAAAATGGCAAGTTAATCTGATTTGATGCTAAGTCTTGTAAATTAAAATAAGCAACATCGATACGACAGTAATTGAATTTCTTGTTAAACAAGGAAATCGTTTCTCATTTAAAGGAAGTAATTCTCCTTCGGTGTGCGCATTTTCAATTGATTTAGCTTAGGATGATTATTTAATTAATTTATATCCAGATATCTCGATATAATTTCATGCCCTTTATAAACTCAATCTATGAAATGGCATCAATTCCTCTTATGTTTGAAGGGGGCACCCAGGTTTGAACTGGGGACCCTACGATCTGCAGTCGTATGCTCTACCACTGAGCTATACCCCCATTACACAACAATGGTCAGAAAAACAAGTTACTGTTAGAAAGTTAAAAATAAATAACAAATTTCGTTATGTGATGAGCATTCGACAGGCAGCATTGCGATGGTCAGCCTACCTCATCTTTTATGACATTGGCGTTTTCTGTTCGCTTTAACTATTCAGTCACCTTTCTCTTTCGCGTTAGAATACAGTATTAGAATAGAGAGTATTTGTTCCAAAATGGCAAGTTAATCTGATTTGATGCTAAGTCTTGTAAATTAAAATAAGCAACATCGATACGACAGTAATTGAATTTCTTGTTAAACAAGGAAATCGTTTCTCATTTAAAGGAAGTAATTCTCCTTCGGTGTGCGCATTTTCAATTGATTTAGCTTAGGATGATTGTTTAATTAATTTATATCCAGATATCTTGATATAATTTCATGCCCTTTATAAACTCAATCTATGAAATGGCACCATATCCTCTTATGTTTGAAGGGGGCACCCAGGTTTGAACTGGGGACCCTACGATCTGCAGTCGTATGCTCTACCACTGAGCTATACCCCCATTATATAACAATGGTCAGAAAAACAAGTTACTGTTAGAAAGTTAAAAATAAATAAAAAATTTCGTTATGTGATGAGCATTCGACAGGCAGCATTGCGATGGTCAGCCTACCTCATCTTTTATGACATTGGCGTTTTCTGTTCGCTTTAACCATTCAGTCACCTTTCTCTTTCGCGTTAGAATACAGTATTAGAATAGAGAGTATTTGTTCCAAAATGGCAAGTTAATCTGATTTGATGCTAAGTCTTGTAAATTAAAATAAGCAACATCGATACGACAGTAATTGAATTTCTTGTTAAACAAGGAAATCGTTTCTCATTTAAAGGAAGTAATTCTCCTTAGGTGTGCGCATTTTCAATTGATTTAGCTTAGGATGATTATTTATTTAATTTATATCCAGATATCTCGATATAATTTCATGCCCTTTATAAACTCAATCTATGAAATGGCACCAATTCCTCTTATGTTTGAAGGGGGCACCCAGGTTTGAACTGGGGACCCTACGATCTGCAGTCGTATGCTCTACCACTGAGCTATACCCCCATTACACAACAATGGTAAGAAAAACAAGTTACTGTTAGAAAGTTAAAAATAAATAACAAATTTCGTTATGTGATGAGTATTCGACAGGCAGCATTGCGATGGTCAGCCTACCTCATCTTTTATGACATTGGCGTTTTCTGTTCGCTTTAACTATTCAGTCACCTTTCTCTTTCGCGTTAGAATACAGTATTAGAATAGAGAGCATTTGTTCCAAAATGGCAAGTTAATCTGATTTGATGCTAAGTCTTGTAAATTAAAATAATGTAGCGCCAATGTACTTTGGCGCTTAGCATCAGATGCTAAGTGGCCTAAATGTGCGATGTCGATGGACTTTGCCAATCTGGCCGGATGTCAGAGGCCTTAAGAGCCCGTCTGCGGCTGGCTAAAGGGGCAGTCCAGTGTAGTAAGCCTGTGTAGCTGTTAGCTGTGTTAGTGCTCTTGTCGTGTAGTGCTGTCGTGTAAAGCTGTAACCTGTCTACGAATAAATAAATCCAGTGAAACTGTTACATGGTGGAGATGCTCCTGTTTTTTTCACTGCTAAGATACACGTTTTAACTCGGGTAGGCGTTGGCTGTGAGGGGTCTCTGGAAGTCGAACTCGGCAATTTATTGCCGGGCACGAGGCCACAGCAACGGTCTGGGGAAAGTGTGGATTTGGCAGTGGGATCGCAGAGGATCCTCGTGTGAATGTCACACGGGAGAAGTGTGGTCACAGCCGCTGGAGAAAGAAGCCGTAGACGGGCGGCAGAAGAGGCAGCCAAGGAGATTCAAACCTATTATTCGGGTTTGAGGGCGGCAACACCCCTAGCACGGTCGACAGCGGGATTGCAGGGAGCAAACGAAGCACCGGTGCGGACAAAGGGCCGCTCAAGAGGCCCTCCTGGAGGAGTGAGTGAGCTCACTTGGGGACAAAAAGGTACGTGTGTGCTCAGTGAAGAGTCCCTACCGCGGGAAGTCCCAGATCAGGCGCAATTCCAGTCAGATTCTGAGCCACAGGGCGAGGAATTTGAAGACGCTCAGGGCTACCAGGATTCTGGGAATCCGGAAGCAGGGAGTGGTGCGTCGGAAGGGGCAGTCGGGCCGATAGCTGCACGTAGGCAGTACAAAGAGGCTCGGGAGGTGGGGAACAAAGGAGGAGTAAAAGCATGGACCAGGGCGGAAGCCGAAGAGCGACAAGTAGGGCGGGTCATTGGTCGTGATCAGGGATCACGATCACGTCAAGCAGAGTTTGACGACCGCGAGTCGCTCATTCAGCAGGTGACAGTCTCCAGTGTCCAGGAAGGTACCGGTGTAAAGGCCGTCTCAGCGGAGGCGGAAACGGTCGAAGGCGATCAAGTATCCCAGTCGCAGCGGAGGAAGTCGGGCGACCCAAATTCCAGTGGAACGAAGGGGTTACTGACCGGGAGCCAGGACGTGCGGCGGTCGTCGGCACGAGCGGAAGACGTGACCGGCGGAAGAAGCGCAGTTGGCGTGGAAGCTGATACCACTGGGGTCATCAACCGTTCGTCCGGTACCCATAGTAGCCAGCCGGTGGAGGCGAGAGGCTTGGGAGGAAGAAACCCGCGCGAAGGCCTACGACCTAGAGCGTTCAGTACTCCGCAGGAAGCGACAACAGTGAGACAGGGACGAAGCGGATTCAGCGTCGGAGGATCGCCGAGCCGACAGTCTCTGGAGGAGCCCGAACTAGATTGGGATCCATTCTTGGGAGAAGAGGAAGACATGGCGGAACGTCCAATGTTCCACTACAAGGAGCCCGAAAAGTTCCGGGGCACGCCAAAAGAGAATGCGATTGAGTGGATAGACCGATTTGAAAGGATCGGCCGCCATAATCGCTGGTCCAATAACGATCTAGCAAGGGCCATTGACGTCTCGCTCGAGGGGCCTGCCTACAAATGGATTGTAGGCCTTGAGGCGAGAAACGCCCGACCAGATAACTGGGAGGACCAGCAGATTCGCATAGCCGAAACGGATGACGAACCGGAGCACTACAGAGAAGTGCGAGGGCTCAAGACATTGTTCCTCAAACAATTCGTGGCGGTAAATCTGAAGCGGCAGACGGAAAGGAAGCTGCGGATGAGGGTCCAAGGCAAGGACGAGGACGTCACGGAATACTACCATGATGTCCTGGACATGTGCCGCATTGTCCAGCCGGATATGGCTGAGGAAGTGCGCATAGATCACCTGTTCAGGGGGTTGAGCCCAACCCTTTATGAGAGACTTTACGTGTTGGGCATCAAGACGTGTGAAGATTTCTTGGAAGAGGCGAGGCTTCACGCGGATGCCGTCAAAACAGCCTACGAGAGGGGCTATGAGGATAGGCGTAGAGAGCGGGAGAAGCCTGCCGTGGGAGCAGTAGACCTTGACCAAATGCAAGACCTACGGCGCCAGATCCAGGAGTTGCGGGACGAGCTAGCCCGGGCAAAGGACCCCTCGAAGAAAAAGGAAAAAGAAGGCGGGAAAAGCGATTGGAACAAAAAGCCAAAGAAGAAGAACCCATTTCGCTGTTTTAATTGCGATGAAGAAGGGCACATCGCGAGAAACTGTCAGAAGGAAAAGAAGAAGGAGACTGCAGTGAAACCCAAGAAGCCCGAGGGGGAGGAGCCTAAGGCAGCCTGTGCGGTGATTGGCGGAGACCAGTCTTCGGAAATGACCAATGGCGATCGTCAGCCGACCGAAGAAATTTGGATTGGTGGACGGCCGGTCGATGCTTTGGTCGACACTGGAGCGGTGATTTCAGTTATCTCACCATCGTTGGCGAGTAGATTGAAATTGAAAATAGTCCCGTGGGAAGGACCGATGGTCGTGACGGCCGATGGACAGCCGATGAATCCGAGGGGGAAGGTCTCCCTCACGGTCACGAATAAAAACGCGTCCGTGGAGGGTGAAGCCTTGGTCCTGAAGACATTTTGAACCAGAATTTATCATGGGGAGAAACTTACTGAAGCTGTTCCGAGAGCTGAAAATCTGTTTTAGTAACCCGCCAATAGTGGAACTAGGAGCCATCCATATGGAGGCAAGCGGTGGGAAAGAAACCGTGAAGAAAGTGACAGTGACGGTGGGTGTGACGGTGCCGAAGAGAAGTGCGGTGCCAGTAAAAGTGTCCATCCCTGAAGTGGGAAATGACGCTATTATGTTACTGAGACCATCGAAGAAGCTGTTGCAAAATAGTGGACTTTCGGCGGGCCATGCTCTCATCGACTGCTCGAAGCCAGAAGCAGTGGTTCACGTGATGAATGTTGACCATGTGGATCACGTGATCGTCGAGGGAACTTCCATCGGTCACCTAATGCCGATTGACCAGGCGAGCAATCTCTCGTTGGAAGAAAGCGAGGAGAGGGATGCAGCTAAAGAGGTCGGGGGCCGGTCGGGAAAACCGCGGAAACCAGCGGCGTTTGATCAATGTGTAGCGCCAACTCTGGCGGCGCAGGATCGGAACGACCTAATTGATCTGCTCACACAGTTTCAGGATGTGTTTGCGGACAGTGGGGAGTGCTTGGGCCAGTGTAATGTGCTCGAGCATGCGATTCCAACAGGTGGGGCAGCGCCGATTAAACAGCTGCCAAGGAGACGGGCATGGAGGGAGCGAGAATTGATTAAGGAAGAAGTCAGCAAAATGCTCAAACAGGGAGTTATAGAGCCGGCCCAAAGCCCCTGGTCGTCACCAGTCGTCCTAGTACGGAAAAAGGACGGAAAGTGGCGATTCTGCGTTGATTACAGGCGGCTAAATGAGGTGACAACGAAGGATGTGTACCCACTCCCACGTATAGACGATGCTCTGTCCAAACTGGAGGGAGCAGCTTTGTTTAGTGTGGTAGACCTACAAAGCGGATATTGGCAGGTCCCTGTTGCGGAAGCCGATAAGCCGAAGACAGCATTTGTTACACCTGACGGCCTCTACCAGTTCCGAGTGATGCCGTTTGGGTTATGCTCAGCTCCGAGCACTTTCCAACGACTGATGGACATGGTGTTGGCAGGATTAAAGTGGACCGATTGTTTGGTGTACATGGATGACGTGGTCATCTTTGGAAAAGACGCAGGGGAGCATTTGGAGAGACTGGGAAAAGTCTTGTCCTGCTTCCGGAAGGCCAATTTGAAGTTGAAGATAGAGAAGTGTGCCTTTGGGAACAAGCGTGTGAGAATGCTGGGCCACGTGGTAAGCAAGGTCGGAATAGAGCCGGATCCGGACCACTGTAAGGCCATTGAAATGTTCCCGGGGCCAAACCTCAATGCCAATGAGAAGGCAAAGAGAAAGTGGGTCAAAAGCTTTGTAGGCCTTTGTTCGTTCTACCGGAAGTTCGTGCCAAATTTCGCCCAGGTGGCGTACCCGCTTACGACAATGGAGGGGAAGGGTGTGTTTCGTTGGGGAGAACCGGAACAAAACAGTTTCGCCGAGTTGAAAGTTGCGCTGGTGAAGGCAGCAAAGCTTGCTCATCCAGACTATTCGAAGAACTTTGAAGTGCATCCCGACGCCTGTGACTATGGCATAGGGGCGGCGCTTATGCAAGAAAGAGACGGGAACCCCATGCCAATTTGCTTCGTGAGCAGAGTGTTGAACAAGTCGGAAAGAAACTACACGATAACGGAAAAGGAGTGCCTCGCCATTGTATGGGCTGTAAAGAAGTTTCGGCCATACATTTGGGGTACAAAAGTGGTAGTGAAAACTGACCATCATGCCTTGTGTTGGCTGATGACCAAGCAGGAACTCAGTGGCCGGTTGGAGAGGTGGAGTCTGGCGTTACAAGAATACGACATCTCCATCCGCTACAAGAAAGGAAGTTTACACGAAGACGCTGACGCCCTATCGCGGTACCCTATACAAGAAGGGGAAGAAGAGGCGCAAGCTGCGGTCTTTCCAGTGGCGGCTATAGGCTTGGATATAGGATCTTGGGCGGAAGGCCAAGACCGTGTGAAGCAGTGGCGATGGATCAAACAAGTGATGGGCAAGAACGGGGCCACGCAGTACGGAAATTTTATGCTGAAGGAAGGCTTGCTGTACCTGAAGACGATCAGATTCGGTCAGGAATTTGACCGCCTTTGTGTGCCTCCGGAGCGGCGGAAGGAAGCGTTGTCGTGGGTTCATGATGAACCTACGGCAGGGCATCTGGGACAAGGAAAGACCCTGGAAAAGGCTAGGCAAAGATTTTATTGGCCTAAAATGGACAGAGCTGTTACCCGGTATGTCCAGAGCTGCAAAAGCTGCCAGACGCGGAAGCCGGAGCAGGGAAAGACGAAGGGTCTGATGGAGATCACACAGGTGGGAGGACCTTTCGAGAGGATCGGAATTGATGTCCTTGGCCCATTCCCACGATCCCGCAGTGGGAACACAAACATTGTGGTTGCAGTAGACTACCTTACAAAATGGGTGGAAGCACGGGCTTTGCCGGATGCCACGGCCCGGCAAATCGCAAAATTCTTCGTCGAGGATGTCGTGCTTCGACATGGATTTCCACGGGAGTTGACTTCAGATCAAGGGAAGTGTTTTACAGCCGAAGTCACCCGCGAAGTGTTGGCATTGCTGCGACTGTCGCATCGCATGACGGTGCCTTACCATCAACAAGCAAACGGCCTGGTGGAGAGACAGAACAAGACGCTAGCGACTATGCTAGCGATGTACGTGGATGAGAGCCACGAGGATTGGGACGAATTCCTCGGATTTGTAACCTTTGCCTACAACACTGCCCGACAGGAAAGCACCAACCATACGCCTTTTATGATGGTGTATGGAAGAGAGGCAGTGATTCCGGCGGATCTTCTGGCGGCGACAGGACCAAACCAGCCAAAACTCGTCGACGCAGAAGACCTGATGAAGGCAATGATGGAGCTGAGAGAGGACGTCAAGGACCGGCTGGCCATAGTACAGCAACGGCAAAAGACGCAATATGATGCCAGAGCGAGTGTGCCACCAGTGTACGAACCTGGTGATTTAGTGTTAATCTTTCGTCCACAGCGAAAGAAGGGGCTCGCGGAGAAGTTGCTGCATCAATACGTGGGTCCTTATAAAGTGGTCAGACAAGTTACTGAACTAAACTATGAACTTCGGAAACCAAGTGGGAAAAAAACTATTGTAGTGCATGTGTCTCAAATGAAGAAGTTTGTAGTGGAATCGGACGACGAGTCCGATAGCGAAGAAGAAAGTGAGAAGGTAGTGGATGCCGAAACCGGGGCGGGTGTCGAGTGTGTTGACACCGGCTCGGGAGAGGCACGTGCCGAAATGGAAGCGGGTGGGGCGCGTGCCGATAATAACACGGGGCCGATACCCGAAGCTGACAGTGAAGTGACACCTGACACCGACCCTATTGGAGTAGCTGTGGAACAGCCAGCGAAAAGAGAAAGGGGGAGAGTGAGGCGCCGTCCATTGGAGCCGATAGCCGAACTGGACGAAGGCCTACAAGACAAAGGAGGTTCCGCAATGGACTCGGCGGCGGAAGCACCGACGGGTCGGCCTACCAGGAAGAAACGGGCACCCGGATGGATGAAGAACATGCTGTTCTTTACATTGGTCTGTTTCGTAGGCCAATTGGTTCAAGGGAACGAAATGAAGGGAAAATTCGTTGTTACCGAGGGTGCAGTGTTTCACCCCGAGGGTACTTTGGCACTGGGCGACTCAGAATGGGTTGTCATTTACGACGTGCCCACCAAGCGGGCGGAGCAGGTAATTAAATTGGTTACCGCTTGGATAGACGATATGTCGAGTGCCTTCGGCAAAGCGGTAACGGGGAATTTCCCTATGGAGGTAAAACCGTTTTTGGAAGGTCCGGCGCTTGATTTGGCTGAAATCAAGGCAAGAGCGGAGCGTCGGAGGCGGGAATTCCGAGAACTAGAACGAGCTTTGAAAGGCGACGGAGCCCGGCGGAAGCGCGGATTGATCGACGGGGGCGGCCAGCTTCTTAACTGGCTCTTTGGAACCGCCACGACGAAGGACTTGGAAGCCGTGCACTCGAAGCTCGAGTCATTCGACAAGAGGGGTCTGGAGGTGGTGCACCTGCTCCAGGAGCAAGCGACCTTGTTAAATGTGACTATGGGACACCTGGCGGAGCATGAGTCGGAAATCAGTGCTCTCATGGCAGTGGCGGGGCAGATGCGTCGAGAACAGGCACAGCTGAGGAAGGTCTTCAATGATAGCTGGACTCACCTGGCTCGAGAGTTACTGTTCCTGCAAAAAGTAACAAGGTCTGTGGAGAAAGCAAATAGAGCGCTGGACTGGACGGCCGAAGTCCTACACGGTTGGCAAACCGGCCTAGCGGATGGAGCTATAGGGAGATTGTCACCACTCCTTTGTCCTCCGAACGTACTAGCTCAAGCGCTGGATTCGGTTCGACAAGCTTTGCCCCAAGGCTGGGGACTAACACCAGCATTACAAGGAGGAAATGGCTGGAGAGCGTACCAGGAAGCCAGGGTGGAGGCGGCGCTTGTGAGTGGGAACGTTCGATTGTTTATTCATCTGCCGGTGTTCGAATTCAATTACGCCTTGCAGATCTACAGTGTGTTTCCCATGCCAGTAGCATCCAGCCAAGAGGAGTCAGTATCCCACTCCTACGAAGGTTTGGCTCCATACTTGGGAGTATCGCCAGACCGTCAACTGTTCGTCGAGTTCAACGTCGACGAGGCCCGAAAATGTGCACCCTACATGGGCAGTGTATGCCCTTTCCTAAAGCCTATCGATCGGAAAGGGAGGATGAAGAGCTGCGCAGCGGCAGTCTTTCTGCAGGAGCCGGAAGGGATTCAGAGGAACTGCCGTTTAGACAGTAAAAAGTGGACCGGTATTGACCTGTTTTACATTGGAGGAAGAAAATGGGGTTACGCAGGAAAAAATAATGTAACCATAGTGCTTCAGTGTCCTGGGAAAAGAATAGGGGTAATAGGCCTACCGCAAGTGCTGCCGGCAGCGGGAGTAATAAAAATTCCAAGATTGTGTTCGGCAACGTCGGACGATTGGGTCCTACAAGCAAGCTTTAGACAAATGTTACCGGTGAATGTGACGAGTGTCATCGATGAGGAGGCCGCCGGGATGCTGAGCGGCCTACTAGCACCAGTCCTGGAGCAACCGCAACCGGTGGTAAAGAGCCCCATCATGGAGGAAGCGCCAGCCGCCCTTCGAACGCCTACGCGGATAGACCTAGCAGGAGCGAGCTCACATCTGAAAGCAGTGGAACGTCTGCGGCGCCAGTGGGAAGAAGAAGGGAACGCCAAGCGCTATCCTTTCGAATGGTTAATTGGATGCCTGTTCCCGGTGCCGCTGCTGGTGTACCTATGGTTCGAGTATCGAAGGCTGAGCAGTCACGTGGATACCCTATTGGTGGATCGTCTTAGGCAGGTGCGGGAGTCAAGAGATGAAGATCAAGGCGAGGCCGGCCCGCATGCAGTGGAGTGATTGTCTCCGTTAAATTTCAGTTATTTTGCCCTATGTTAAAGTAGTGAGTACGGCCTGTATGTGTTAGCCATTTAGAATCTATTAGTGAAGCATGGGCATTCTTTATGTCATTCCCTGGGAACCCGTTTCTGTAGGTAGGAGGGGGGATGTAGCGCCAATGTACTTTGGCGCTTAGCATCAGATGCTAAGTGGCCTAAATGTGCGATGTCGATGGACTTTGCCAATCTGGCAAATCAGATCATTGCCAATCCGGATGTCAGAGGCCTTAAGAGCCCGTCTGCGGCTGGCTAAAGGGGCAGTCCAGTGTAGTAAGCCTGTGTAGCTGTTAGCTGTGTTAGTGCTCTTGTCGTGTAGTGCTGTCGTGTAAAGCTGTAACCTGTCTACGAATAAATAAATCCAGTGAAACTGTTACAATAAGCAACATCGATACGACAGTAATTGAATTTCTTGTTAAACAAGGAAATCGTTTCTCATTTAAAGGAAGTAATTCTCCTTCGGTGTGCGCATTTTCAATTGATTTAGCTTAGGATGATTATTTAATTAATTTATATCCAGATATCTCGATATAATTTCATGCCCTTTATAAACTCAATCTATGAAATGGAACCAATTCCTCTTATGTTTGAAGGGGGCACCCAGGTTTGAACTGGGGACCCTACGATCTGCAGTCGTATGCTCTACCACTGAGCTATACCCCCATTACACAACAATGGTCAGAAAAACAAGTTACTGTTAGAAAGTTAAAAATAAATAACAAATTTCGTTATGTGATGAGCATTCGACAGGCAGCATTGCGATGGTCAGCCTACCTCATCTTTTATGACATTGGCGTTTTCTGTTCGCTTTAACCATTCAGTTACCTTTCTCTTTCGCGTTAGAATACAGTATTAGAATAGAGAGTATTTGTTCCAAAATGGCAAGTTAATCTGATTTGATGCTAAGTCTTGTAAATTAAAATAAGCAACATCGATACGACAGTAATTGAATTTCTTGTTAAACAAGGAAATCGTTTCTCATTTAAAGGAATTTATTCTCCTTCAGTGTTCCCATTTTTAATTATCTTCGCTTAAGATGATTATTTAACAAATTTATATCTAAACATCTCGAAATAATTGCATGCCTTTCTAAACTAATACCTTGAATTGATACCAATGCATCTTATGTATCCAGGTTCCGCTTCGGTAGCTGTGACAAGACTGTGTATTCTTGGTCGCGGGGTATTCTTAGTTACAGGGATTGCTAGTTTACCATTTACTACATCTTCCTTTATCGTGGGCTACGATTTCAACTTAAAACTTGATGAGCATGAGCAGGAGGTGCACGTGTATCACAATTATGAGGTGAAAATATGATAACACTATGAGGTTAGCATAGTTCCTCGTAGTACGTTAGAGGTGGTTGGTGAAATATGACAGATGTAACGTATGTGAGACACATAGCGTGTAACCGAAAGTAACGAGCGGGTGTTGATGAGGTAGGGCCGTCCGCAACGCGTGATTCCACGCGCGGTCGATGTCTCTTGGCCTCGTGACGAAGTGGCGACTGCGGGAGCGACCGGTGAAAACCAGTGAAATGGACTTTCGTCAGTCGGGTGGGTTGTATACTTCTGTGGTAGTAACCATCCAACTTGGGGCAAAGCTGGAAAAGTCTGGAACACTACGTCCTGCGGAGGTGGTTTAGCCGAATACTGTAAAAATGGTGAAGAATGTCGAGGAGCTGGACTGCGTTCTCGCTGTGCATTGATCGCTCGGCGGGTTCTCCTGAAGTTCTAGGGTGTGGACTACATACGAATGGGGATCTGCATATACCTTTTTAACATTACCCGGAATCCACTTTCTGGAAACGCGAACTCGGACCGTCTGACCGACGGACAAAAGGGAAACACGGATGGTTGGGAAACTGACATGGTTCAATGACGCTGCTGCATTGCTTCACCGTCTTACGGTTCTCTCGGCCAACGCATTTGACTGCGGATATTTTGGGGTCTGTTGAATGCCCTTGGAGGCAGAATAGCGGCGGAACTCTGCACTCCTGTATTGGTGTCCACTGTGGGACCGTAGCACGGATGGAATCTCAAAATCGGCGAAAATCCGATCGAGCTCTGCGATGAATACAGACGAGACCGTTGACTTTAGTGGGTTTTCCGTGAGATTTCCTGCTGCAATGATTTCCGGACCACCACCGTTTCCCCTCGAAGAAGAGGCCATCGCATTCTGACAACTCGTGCCGAACGTTCGAAAAAGGGTTAGTTCGTTAGTTCGTTAGGACAATTTCTATTGTGTTCGGGTCATCCTTTGAAAAGCATGTCTTTCACCACTTGTGGGGCGGGATCAGTGGCAGCGGCGGTGGCGTAACGGGTTCTGGTGTCCGTAGCGGGCATGGCCGACGTAATCACCAAATGTAAGCGCTTATCACTTGATTGTGATTGGTCTTCCGTGTGGATAATGGAACTGGAGGCACGGCTGAGGGCATCGGAAAGGAGAGGTCACGTCCTGGTTTGTAGATAAAAACTAAGTCGTGCCGTTCAAGTTAAAGGAGGATGCGCTGGATGCGGAGCGAGCATGATGCCATTGGTTTGTTGAGGAGGCTTGCTAGGGGCTTGTGGTCGTTTTCAACGACCACTGCCTGTCCATACACGTATTGGCGCAAACGGTCCAGTCCAAACTGAATAGCAAGGAGTTCCTTTTCGATCTGCACGTAACGTTTCTGTGTTTCCGTCAGGGTTACGGATGCATTGGCGACGGGCTGGTTGTCTTGTAATCATACTGCTCCAAGGACGGTGGGGGAGGCATCGACGGATTCAACCAGAGGAAGATCGGGATCGAAAGGCGCAGCACTGGCAATTAGGCAAACGACGCATGGCATGTTTAGTATTGCTTCCACCTTGGTTGGTTCAGCCATTAATTGACCTTCTTTGACGATGTGGCCAAGCCAGTGTATTTCCTTCAGGAAGAAATGACACTTTTTAATGTTTAGACGTAGTTTAAAGTCGTGACAGCGACGAAGGACAGCTACCAGGCGTTCATTTAGCTGCTTTTTTGCCTCTCCCCGTACCAGCAAATCATCTAAGTCGATTTCAATGCCATCTATGCCATCGAAAAATTTCTCCATGGTGCACTGGCACATCTCGGGTGCTGATCGAATGTCAAACGGCAGCCGACGGAAACGGAATCGTCCGAAAGGGGTCGCCATTTTGCATAAGTATGACGACTCATTGGATGGAGGTATCTGGTAACTCGTGCGATGATCCCCAAGTCTTCCATCTCTGCGAGTTTTTTTTCGACCGGGTTTCGGAGACGGAACGCCAGGCGTCGGATTGCATGTACTTCGGGGAAAACATCTGGGCTCACCTTAATGGTATGTTCAGTCGGTAGCCGTCCCAAGCCAGTAAATACATCTGCGTAGGGGGCGAGGAAAAAGCAAAAAACATTTGGCGGAGGTGGAAAAGCGGAGGCGGCAGCAAATCGGAAAAATTGCAGGGAAATGGAAAATTTCTTCAAAAATAACAATGTGCCACAGTTGGATGAAGAATTTGACGACGACGTTGATGAGGGATACCTCCAATACAATGGAACGGACATTTCCAGTCGCTGCCAACACCAGGGTCATCTGAGGCAATTACTTCTCATGTCACTTTGACAAAAGATGGTGTGTTTTCATTGTATGATTATAGCACTTGGTCAGTTTAATGTTTTAAATTCCCTAATTCCTCATAATTATTTTTTCTGTTTTACAGTCCGAAGGCAAAAGGAAAAAAGGGCAAAAAGACAACAGGCAAGGTCTTTATAGAAGGATCACGACGCTCATCGAGGTCTCGAGCACGATTAGAGGCGCGATTAGAGGTTTCTTTTGCCTTTGTCAAAGATACTGAACAAAGTGGCTACGTTTTCTCTGAATGCTGTGTAAAAGCACAGGTACAAAGGATGATTGCAACCAATGTAGTGTTTGCGATTCATGGATCCATAAGGCCTGTTTCTTCATAATTCATATTATATTTTTCTGAGGTTTTCCTACAAACATTCATTGCGATTCCATAATATCACACAAAGTGTGATTAAAAAACCAATAATGGAAAATAATAAATATTTGTCGCATTAAGAATCAATTTTTCAATCCTTTGGTTCCCATTCCAACATCTTACGACAGAGCCACTGCCATCGTAATTTTTATGAATGATACAATTCGCCATTACCGATTACATGAATATTGTCGCATAATTTTTATAAGATATGCAACATCCATGTAGAGGAAGCTTACACAAGTCTGTCATTCTGTGTCATAGAATGTTTAAAAGTATCTCACAAAATGAAACAATTAGGCAAAGCAATCTGTTCATATTCTACAATTTGAGTTGAACCATCAATCTTCGGGTTGACAATCCAAAGTCCTACGACTATACCACCGCTTACATATTGAAGCAAGAAAATATAATACTTATTACTTAATATTTAGTACGTGGCGTGCTATCCCAAATTAGCGTCATGGGAGCTAATGTAAAGAAATATAAGAATTGCTATCCCCCATTAGATAAATATTGTCACATGATTTTCACAAAATATTCAACAGCCATATAGAGAAAACTTCAAAGAATCTATTGGTCCTAATGTTTTTGATATTGTTTTAGTTTAAGGTATCTTTCGATTTAAAAATATCTCATAAAAAAGGGGATAGTTCAAAAATTTGGAAAAAGAAATTGTAGTGCCCAGACGGTATGGAACCATTCTCCTATAGCATCTCGAACAACACAAAGTTGAAAAGCGTAATATGTCCTCTAGTATGTAGTCTGCTGTCCCAAATTAGCGTCATGAGACCTTATGTAAAAAACATAAAATTGCAATTACCGATTAGATGTATAATTTCGCATGATTTAAATAAAACATTCAATAGCCATGAAGAGAAAACTTAAACGAATCTTTTGATCCTAATATTATTGATAATGTAGTAGTGTAAGGTATCTATAATGATTTACAAATATCTCATAAAAAAGGGAAAAATACGGGAATGAGGAAAACGAAACTTGAAAATAGTGCCTTGACAGTATAGAACCAATATCGTTTACGGTGGCAATCATACGTCTTACAACTATGCTATGGTTGAGGAAATATTGTTAAAAAGCATAACATGTCTTGTTGTATGTAGTTTGCTGTCCCAAATTAGTGTTACGGAAGCTTGTGTAGAAAACATAAGAATTACAATCCCCCATTAGATAAATATTTTCACGTGATTTTCCTAAAATATTCAACAGCCATGTAGAGGTAACTTAAATCAATCTATTGATACCAGTATTGATGATATTGCTTTAGTTTAAGGTGTTCTTAGTGATTTCAAAATATCTCATCAAATAAGAAAAAATTGTAGTAGATGTACCATACGGTATAGAACCGTTAGCCTTTTGGTTGTCAATTCAACATCTTACGATTATGCTATGGTGCTAAAAAAAATGCTAAAAGCATAAAGTGTGCATTTCAGTATGTAGAATGCTGTCCTAAATTAGCATCACGGGAGCTTATTTAAAAAATAAAAAAATTTCAATCACCGATTAGATGCATATTTTCACATGATTTTCATAAAAATATTCAATAGCCATGTAGAGAGAACTTAACTGAATCTGTTGTTCCTAATATTGTTGATATTAGTAGTGATTTAGAAATACCTCAACAAAAATGGAAAAATGAGGATTATTAAATTTCAAAATAGTTCCTTGACAGTCATAGAACCATTACCCTTTAGGATGGTAATCAATAATAAAATGGTTAACAAAATTCATTTGATAAGCATAACATCTCTTTTTGTAATTAGTCTACTGTCCCTAATTAGCGTCATGGGTGCTTATTTAAAAACATAAGAATTTAAAGCATTAGTTATAGGTATCAGGTAACAGCCCTGTAGTGAAAATTTAAGCGAATCTATTAATAGCAATATTTGTTGATATTGCGTTTGTTAATTAAAAATAATAAATAGATATTAGCACATGAGCCGCAACGGGTTTTGAACCACAAACCTTCGAGTTAGTACTCCAATACTGTATGACTAGGCCACTGTTGTCTACTAATAAATACACAGCCTACCATCGTTGTTTGCTTTATAGTCTGCTGTCCCAATTAGTGCCATTGGTGCTTCTGTAAAAGATATGGAAATTGCAATCACAGGATAGATGAATATTGTAAGCTGGCTAAGGTGCGAACTTTCCGATTTATAAACGGAATTTAGGCGAACCCTGTGATGTCCATATTAATTGGAAAAATGTTAGTTTTGGATGATTAAAATGAATTAACTATCTCTCTTGAATAAGAAAGAAAATCGTATGGTTTAAAAAAATGAGCTGAAATGTATAAAGAATGAATTATAATCGGTCGCTATACAGGGTGGAACCACCGACTTTCAAATTTGTTTGCCAAAGCTTTATGGCTGTGCTATGAACATGTTACAATTACTTCGTATACAACTTATCCTTAGTCTGCTGTCCAGATTTAGCGTCATGGGAGCTGTTGGAAAAATAGAGTAAAATCAGTCACCATTTAGATGAATATTATTTGTCTACATTAGTAACAAATTTTACCGCATTGTTAAGAAACAGTCGACGAGCATTGTTACGGCGTTATTGGGTAGGATAGGCCAAGTTGAAAATAATTTGTTTCGGTTTAAAATTTCGGACATTACCGCGTGTTTACGGGAAGTTCAATGCGGGTTTCTCGAAAATTTCAATCACATTTTTTTTTTGTTTTTTACCGTTGAACCTATGGTCTATTGGCTACTTAAAGAGCGAAGTGTTTAATACGATCTTAAAAATCAATACTTTATGTGTTTGGGGTGAGTTTCGATCACAAGTTACCAAGCCAGAAAAATTGATGTCTCGTTTTGACAGCTCATTGTTTTGGTTATTGAAACATACATTTCGCTATATTTTTTTATTGCACCTTCTTCGGTGTCTTAAGCTATTCGATTCAGAATTAAAAACTGAATCGAACGAATAAATTAGTTTTGAAAAATAAGACTGATCAGATTAACATAAGTGTCCAATGGTTTTTGTCCGAAATTAGCAGATCGGCTTTACACACATTCCCCATAAGAAAGAGTGTTAACCCAAACGCTGTCCCAATTCGCTTTTTTACCCTATATAATAATACTAATACGAATTTATTATTTTATTTTTATTTTTTGGTTTTATTAGTTTTTTTCTTTTTGTTTCTGTTGTTTGCGTAGAAAATAAACTGAGCGGTAAGATGGAGAAAGTTTCAGATCTTGGGATGATCAGGACATGATAGCTACCCTTAGTTTTTTATCTTTAGAGGAACGAATCCGTCGGACATTCGCTGGTAAAAATGTAATGTGAATAATCATAATATAACGCTAAATTCTTCGTATTCACTTGTTTTCATAGTGAACACTCTTTAATTAATTCATTCGCGCTGTGTTTCTTATCTTACATTGAAAACCATGCTCTATAAGACAAATGATTTCCGTTGGTAAACTTTTTAAAATAACGTTTTAACTGCGCTGCCCATTCATTGGAGGTTGGACCATAAGCTAGGAAACATCGTTAACCACAAGGATTATATTGGTTGCAGATAGAACCATGCCACGTCGAAAAATCGTTAAATGAATTTTATTTCCTGGTAGATTTAGGAATAAATCAATTTGAAAAAGGTAAGAAACAATAAAAAAAATAGCAAATGACAACAATCTTCTGTTCTATCTTAATCTGTTCATTTTTTTGCGTGTCTCAGTGGACAATTGGATTTCTAAGCTAAGATTCCAATTAAGTAAAATAGTATTGAAGTAAAATAGTATTAGTGAACACAAGGTTCACCGTGTTGTTAAGGCGCCAGACTTAATTGCTGTCTCTGTATAGGGACGTAAGTTCGATCCTCATATCTGGTAAACATAAGTTTGCTACAATAGACGACTAACGCTAAATTGCATCTATATCCTGGTAAATTGGATTTCTGTTATTAAATCTTTCGCAACCATGTGCTGATAATACTTTACACAATTATTTGATTGCTGAAGATATATTAATTGATTAGCCTAGATGTTAAGGCACCAGACTTCAGTTTTCGTTTCTTACGTAAGTTGGATTTTTACACGTTGATCTTAAATGTATTGTTTAACGGTTGTGTACAACTGGAAAGGTAAGAAAATTTCTTTGTAGCAGCTATTACTGCTACTGTTACTGATTTTTAGTGTAGAAATGTTGACCAAACTATACGGAAAAATCCTGGTTGTTTGTTACTTAATCGTGACATTTTTCATCACACCTGGTAACCGCATTTGGTAGTCACGAAGAATGGTCAAAACTCTGCAATCCTGTTCCATGAAGTTTGTTCATTTTAGGGAATCGTCTAGTGGACGTCGAGTCTTAAAAACAGTCGTCGCCGAAGTAACAGTCTGAATACGGTGTTATTGATCCATGTTAGCCTGGGCCCCGAAGAACCTGATCCGTAAATGCTAAACCAGTTTTTTTATAGCGGTGTTCGTCCATAAGATATTGGCGTATTCTTCAAAAATTTACCAGCGCCCGGTGACCTGCCTCTGTATTCTTCAACGATACGATTTCTGCGTTCTGGGAAGCTTCCAAGAAGAAGATGTGCAGTGTGGAGTGGCAACTCGACTGAATGTGATATTTCACCTTGTGCTTTTTTAAAAGTATGAATTGCAATACAATTATACTTTACACATGCTGTAAAAATTAAACTGTAACAAAACCTGAAAAAAACTGTAAAAAATTAAATCATCATGTTTGAACCAATCTTTGTTTTGGAACTTATGTCTTACAAAAGCCTTCGAATCCCGTTTTCTGGGACTTTTCACCAGCAATATATTTAGTTTCCGATGCAACAAATATTTAACCTTCAACTAGGATGGGAAGCGATACTTCGAAGAAGTATCGGTATCGTGGTACTAAATTTTCGCAAAAAAAAATCGCGATAGTATTTTCAAGTATTGCACACACTACTGATACCAATACTTTTATTTTTATCAACGCAATCTAGGATTAAAAGCTATTACCAAGGTAATATTTCGATAGACCAGTCAATATTTCAGATATCCCCGTTTTTGGGACTTATGCTTTGATTTACCAATTGATCATTTTGAGTTTTTTGCAACCAATAATAAAAATACATTAACAGTATATTGTTCTTTCATTTCCTTTATTCTTTTTTCGTATTCCAAATCGTTGTTTGCTTTTCAAAGCAACATTTCTTCAAAATTTGTATCGGAAAGACGATTTTCGTTGGGCTGAAAATGCTTCCTTCGGCACTGAAAAGGTTTTCGACCGAAGCCGAGAAGGCAATGGTGCGTCATATTTAATAAATATCAATTTTAATGTACCATTTGACGGATCTCCTAAGAAAAAACAACTTCACCGCAATTATCTTTAGAAGTTGAAACGCTGAGTGACAGAAAAAAAATTTCTTCCTTTTGATATGAAAAATAATAATATACATGGCGAGACTTTTACCCGAAGCTAGTTCTTGAGCGAAACTTTAATAATTCTTCACAAGTTTTTTATAGCAGATGACTTGCCAGTCTCAACTAACCAATTCAGCTTGATGTTCATGTGAGCAAGTGCAGAGAGAACTAGTTCACCGTCTTCAAAGACACGAGAAAAAGGAGTTTCCAGTGCTGACAATAGAAGAAATATATGATTTACAATGAAAGATACCACCGTTTTCTTTTAAAACAATGGTCTTCTTTTTCAAAATAGTTGATGTTTGAAGTAGGTATCCTGTGGACACTGTCAAGTCCGATTGAAAGACATCTAGCGCTTCTACTAGTAGCGTCATGGTCGTCACATATTCCTTGGTGCAATCTTTCTCCGTATTGGATTTTGAAGCGCTCGAAAACATACTTCAAATCTTGTTTTTTATTCTTCATAAAATAGTTAACTCTTTCAACTGCATCAAAGAAAGCATTCCAGCGCGTTGCAGTAAGAATGATGAACATTAACAATTTGGCTTCAATGACATAGGATGACTTGGAGCTCCTGCTTTGTTTGTTACAAAGAATTT
The DNA here is from genome assembly GCF_022539665.2 of Daphnia carinata. Taxonomy (NCBI): domain Eukaryota; kingdom Metazoa; phylum Arthropoda; class Branchiopoda; order Diplostraca; family Daphniidae; genus Daphnia; species Daphnia carinata. Next base: position 26,715 of record NW_026712484.1, read on the forward strand.
CAGTTTTCTTCTGTGGATTCCTTTAGTTTTTTTCACTTTTGGTTTCCAATTTTCAAAAGCAGGTTCAATGTGTAGCTAGCGCATCGGTGATAAGTGTGAAGAGAGTAAATATCGTTGGCGCTTCCCTTTTCCTCTTAAGTAAGCGAAGAATTTTATGGATGTGGTCGGGCTGTGATAGATACAACGTTCTTTTCTGGCGATCTGACAGAAATTCCCCTTGATGATGACGTAAATACAGGCTTCGATCAGAAGCGCTTGGACGAAGACCAAATTTCCTTTGGAAAGTGTCGAAAGTGTGATTCCATATTCGATATGCCTGTTTAAGGCGGTATAAGCATTTGTGCAAACGACAGTCCAAATCCTCCTGTCCCGCAAAACAAACCTTTCCGGTTGTTGTCAATAGATCTCTTCGTTTGACTGCCCTTTGCAACCAGTTAAGACAGTTTCAGATTGTGAACAGCAACAAAATACAGGATGACTCGAAGTGTGTCGTATTAAAGAACTGACGAGAAGGTCTCTCCATAGTTTATCCCGTAACGCTGAGAGAATCCTTTGGCTACCAGCCTGTCTTTGTAGCGTGGGGATGAACCTTGTACATTGGGCTTTGAATACCCATCGTGCCTTAATAGGTGTACGACCAGGTGGTAGTCGAGAGAGGGACCAGGTTTTGTTCAGCATGAGATACTGATATGCTGTCGTTTGGTAGAGTTGCATTGGGTTCCTTCTCCAGAACTGGGATATCTACTTGGATTGAGACGTCTGACGGAATAGGCGCGTATGGTGGCTCAGGATCAATGTCAATTACCCCTGCAACCTGGGGCATTACATCCTCTCTTGTATTATTTGGGGACCTGTTTTTGGTCTTCTTTGGGTGTAGGTACTAAGAGTTTTATAAAATAGTATGGGGTAGTAATAATAGTATAATAAATAGTATAATCTAGTGTGGGGTGAAGTTGCTCGTCGAATATGATTTCCCGGCTGATTTTTTTCCTTCTAGTGGCAGGGTGCCAGAAACGGTATGCCTTTTGGGTAAGGGAGTATCCTACGAAGAAGCATTTGAGGCCCTTGGAGTCTAGCTTGCTGCCGTCAGCTTTCGGAATATGAATATATGCTGTGATTCCAAACATGCGCAAGTGTGGTATGTTCGGTTTTGTGTGATGCCACATTTGGTATGAAGAGATCTGCTGTCTCGGACTCCTGCTTCATAAAGTAGACTGTGTGCCATCCACTGAAGTTATCATTGAAAATTATGAAGAAACGCAAACTTGAAAAAACGCTTCTTGTCTGTACGCGCATAGGGCCACATACGTCTGAATGAATTTGTTGTCCGACTTCATAGGCTCTTGTCCTACCGACACGAAAAGGGGATCTCTGCCTTTTTCCGGATATACAACCAAGACAGGGCTGCGTTGGAGTGACGTTAACCCAAACGCTGTCCCAATTCGCTCTTTTACCCTAAGTAATTATACTAATACGCATTTATTATTTTTGGTTTAGTTTTTGGTTTTATTAGTTTTATTCTGTTTGTTTATGTTGTTTGCGTAGAAAATAAACAGAGCGGTAAGGTGGAGAAAGTTTTCAGATCTTTCAGGACATGATAGATAACCTTAGTTTTTTTATCTTTAGAGGAAAGAATCCGTCCGACATTCGCTGGTAAAAATGTAATGTGAATAATCATAATATAACGCTAAATTCTTCGTATTCACTTGTTTTCATAGTGAACACTCTTTAATTAATTCATTCGCGCTGTGTTTCTTATCTTACATTGAAAACCATGCTCTATAAGACAAATGATTTCCGTTGGTAAACTTTTTAAAATAACGTTTTAACTACGCTGCCTATTCATTGGAGGTTGGACCATAAGCTAGGAAACATCGTTAACCACAAGGATTATATTGGCTGCAGATAGGACCATGCCACGTCGAAAAATCGTTGAATGAATTTTATTTCGTGGCAGATTTAGGAATAAATCGATTAGAAAAGGGTAAGAAACAATCATGAAAATAGCAAATGACAGCAATTTCTGTTCTACCTTAGTCTGTTCATTTTTTTGCGTGTCTCAGTGGGCAATTGGAATTCTAAGCTAGGATTCCAATTAAGTAAAATAGTATTAGTGAACACAAGGTTCACCGTGTTGTTAAGGCGCCAGACTTAATTTCTGTCTCTGTATAGGGACGTAAGTTCGATCCTCATACCTGGTAACCATAAGTTTGCTACAATAGACGATTAACGCTAAATTGCATCTATATCCTGGTAAATTCGATTTCTGTTATTAAAATCTGTCGCAACCATGTGCCTAAATTGAAGAGCCTAGATGTTAAGGCACCAGACTTAAGTTTTCGTTTCTTGGTAAATTGGATTTCTGTTATTAAACTCTTGCGCAACCATGTGCTGATAATACTTTACACAATTATTTGATTGCTGAAGATATATTAATTGATTAGCCTAGATGTTAAGGCACAAGACTTCAGTTTTCGTTTCTTCATAGATACGTAAGTTGGATTTTCACATGTTGATCTTTAATGTATTGTTTAACGGTTGTGTACAACTGGAAAGAAAGAAAATTTCTTTGTAGCAGCTATTACTGCTACTGTTACTGATTTTTAGTGTACAAGGTTGGCCGAGTGGTTATGGCGCCAGACTTAAGTTCTGGTCTTTGTATAGAGCCGTGAGGTCGTTATTCACACCTGGTAACCAGTAGTTTGTAGTAACGAGAATGGTAAATGTCAGCAATCTTCTCTTGTATCGTAGTCTGTTCATTTTTTTTGTGTCTCATTGGACGATTGGAATATTAGTGCGATGTCGCCAACTTTGAAACTGGACTCAAAATGTTTATCGGAAACAATGTGTTTCGTTCGCAAGGTTGGTTAGGTAGTCTCTCTGCCAGCGTGTTCAAAAGGACTTAGGAACGAGTTGACGACGAGAAAACATGTTTAAGAGAAGAATCGACTTCTCGGCAAAGGTAGGATCCATTAGCTTTTCTTCGGTGTCAGGATCGTAAGGAAGGCGAGTTATGCTGTCTCAGTAAAGAAGTTAAGAGAGGGTAAGTGCATGGGGATCATGCAAGTCGGATGATACGTAGGTGAGAAGGTTATCATTAAAAATTGCTTGATTCTCTCGACGATTATGCGGTACTCCATAAACTTGAGTCCCGTACGTCGAAGAATATTCTCCGCAACTGGACATTGTTGTCCAGATCACCGTATATTTTGCCTTTGGTTGTCGAAGCCGAGGTGGCCAACATAGTCTTTTGTCAACCAACGTACACATTTTCGTGGCAAATATACCATTGTTAAGCAACTGTGATCTGAATATTCATATCGCATTGGGATCACAAGACGAGGCCTAGCTATACCCTTCTTGAGCTAAGATTCATTGGTCCTTCGAGCCGGAGCCAGATTGGTGGTTCCACTGAAAAGTTACGACTGCTGAGCCTGATTTGCCTCAAAGAAGATTACACCAGCTATTCTCAAGTCTTTCAATTCTCTGTCAAAATATTGCTTAAGACTGCCCGAACGAAGCTACTCCTTTTCAAGCAAAGTTAGAGCCCCTCTACAAAGTGGATGAGTTAGAACGAGAAAGGAAGAAGGCCACACGTAGAACCTTACGGAAAAGTGTGACGCTCACGTGCAACCGGATTTCAGAAGCCATTACGAGAAATGAATCCAGAGGAGCAATAAGAGGACTGGTAAAGCACGCTGAAGAAACTTTGGGCAAACTGAACTAGTCACACCTGCAGCTCATAGAAAATGTGGAGCAAATCGAGATGGAGCAGCATGAAGCCTTACAGCTACGTTACGTACACCAAGTAGGCGTAGTACAAGAAAGATTTCAGGAGTATCTGGAAGCTCGAATCAACGACCCAGCATCTGAGGCAGTGAGTTTGCACTCCTCACGACACAGCAATCGTGAAGGTTTGCAGTTTAGCTCCCGCCATCCCATCTTGAGAAGTGACGACGTCACGTCTAACAGGGCTCAACCTTCTCAATTGACCAGCAGAGCGGCACCACGCAACAGTATTGAGTTATCGGTAGGCTTAGAACGGGTTGATGTTCGTGATGGAACTGATTTGGAGATGGAGCAAGCCGAAAGGGACCTTCAACGTTTGATTCTGGAGGTAGATGACGGAGCCAGTTCCCGTTCCGCATCAAGAGGATTTAAAGACATCGTCGGATGGTGTGACAACCAGCGCCGGTGGATCTCTCCTGAAGCAGATGGAAGGGCGGATAGCCTACCTGATGAGTGGATCGACCTTTACAGTTCCGGCCGACTGCTGCCAATACACGACCAGAACCTAGGTTCTCGCTCTTCAGTGAGGGCGGATTTGGAGCTTTATTACGGCAAAGCCCTAGATTGGTTTTGTTGGATCGATTTATTTCGAGCCTTAGTGCACGACTCGAACAAATCCGCCGGCGAAAAGCTCGCACTACTTAAACGACATTTGAGAGGAGACTGTGCCGACATAGTGCATGGCTTGGGAGGAGGTGAAGCAGCCTATATTGAAGCCCTTACAAGACTAAAGCAGACGTGTGGCAGACGTGATGTGATGCGGGCAGCACACTTGCAGGCCATTGATAAGTTAGAGCTGAAGCACGATCCCTCTAACTTCAAACGCTACGCGGAGAAGTTACGCACTCATCTTTTCGACCTCAGCTGGATTGGAGTGACCTCTTCCGCAGATCTAATCGAAAGGGTCTGCCAACGCCTACAGCTACAAGACCGATTAGCCTGGAATATGGAGCGTCGTGGGGAAGTTGAAGATCGCACATTAAACTCGTTTGGAAGTTGGCTCTGCGTTCGCGCATCCGCCTACCAAAACGCCTATAGCATAGCAGCCGATCAGTTACCTTCACCTTCTACCAAGACTAATCATCGTCATCAAGTCCGGTCACATCAAAGTGTCACCAAAACTCAGACCGAAGTCACCCCGCCGAAACCAAGAGTAGTAGTCGCTTTCTGTTTTCGCTGTGAAAAGGAACATCGTCTCGCCGAATGCGAAGATTTTAAGACCCTCTCAGTGGGAGACCGAGTAGGTTTGTGCGCCAAACATCGACTGTGTTTCAGCTGCCTGGGATCGAAACATAGTGCAAGAGATTGTAATTACAGGAAGGCCTGCAAGTTCGAAGGTTGTAAATATACTCACCACCCCCTCTTGCACGATTTCTCAAGTGGCCTAAGTGAAAGTGCCCGAAACAACACTCTACGAGCCGCCCAACCAGCTCGTCACAAAATTGCCATGAGGATGATACGCTTAGAAATCATTGCCGCTGATGGTACGATAACTCCAACGAACGTCTTCGTAGATGAAGGAAGCGATACGCCGTTGATGAGGCAAGGACTTGCAAGCCGCTTGAGCATTCGGGGCCCTCGACAAGTATTAGAAGTGGATGGGGCCGGTGGAGTTGTCAACCGTTATTCTTCACAGAAAATCGAAATCCAGATGCGCTCAACTACCGGGGAAACTTTTAAGTTGCTGCTTTCCACCTTACCACAAGTAGCAGCACCTACACCGAAGATCGACTGGCTGAATCTGAAGCACCGGTGGGCTCATCTGTCCGACCTACCAGTTAAGGAAACGGGTGGACCAGTTGATGTCCTGATAGGAATGGATTACGGACATCTGTTGGCGGTATTAGAGTCGAGATACGGAGGGGAATCTGAGCCAATAGCTTCTCGTACGAGGTTGGGGTGGATCCTTCGGAGAGTTATCGACAGAGACTCCACTGTGACTACAGCGAAGGCTTCACAAGATAAGCAGCGCAATATCACTAACTAAAATTACGAACGAGTTTCGCAGATTCTGTGTAACCCGAATCCCAAAATTCCAGAGTAACCCGCAGTTCGAAAAGGACTACCGTGTCGCCATGCAGAAGACCTTCGACAAAGGATATGCCTCCGTAATCAATGACCCAACTCCCGACGTGGTGAAGTATTTCTTGGCACATCATGGCGTGTACAAAGGACCTAAATTACGAGTGGTTTTCGACGCCGCCGCCTGCTTTAAAGGGAAATGTTTGAATGACGCCATCTTGACGGCCCAGCTCTCCAGCCTTCCATTGCAGCGGTTCTCATTCAATTTAGAGAAGGGGAAGTAGCTTGGGCTTCAGACATCGAAGCTATGTTCAGCCGCTTCAGACTGAAGCCCTCAGATTCGGCTTACTTTTGTTTTTTTTATGGCAAGACTACCAATCAAGAGAGCAAGTAGTCTGCCAAATGAATCGGCTTCCGTTTGGGGCCAGTTGTTCACCATTTATTGCCATACATACTAGCAGACGAGTAGCGCAAGATCTAGGAGCCAGTGAAATGGTAGTTCAAGCTATCTTACGCAAGATCTACGTCGATGACTATTTAGGATCAGCCGCGTCTGTAGAGGAAGGAGTTAAAGAAGCCATAGCTGTCGCCGAAACTCTAGCGTCGGCGGATCTGCACCTCCAGGGTTGGATATCGAACTCTCCCGATCTCATTCAGAAAATTTTGGAAGGCAGAGTAGTATCGACCACCCAAAAGGCGCCACAACATTCCCTCACCAGCAACGAAGGTGAAAAAGTACTTGGTGTTTTCTGGAACACCACTTCAGACACTCTAGGATTCCCAGTAAAAGGATTAGAAGACATCCAGTACACAAGAGTAGGCCTTATCAGCAAGGTCGCTAGCGTCTTTGATCCACTTGGAACTGCTTCACCGCTCATAGTCAAGGCAAAAATCCGCCTGAGAGAGCTCGGAATTAAGGGACTGGATTGGACGGACTCTGTGGACGAAGAAGATAAGATCTGGTGGCAATCTTGGTTCCAGATGCTCAGTAAACTCACGGAAGTTGCGCTTGATCGCTGCCTATTTCAGAATGTTGAAAGCATCGCGGAGTCTCAGATCCACACTTTTTGCGACGCTTCAGAGGAGGCTTACGGTGCGTTGGTCTATCTCCGTAACACCTATGGTGATGCGTGTGTGAAAATCGTGCAAATAAAGGGCAGCACTAAAATTGCACCGAAGAAATGTTTATCTGTTCCCAAGCTCGAGCTTAATGCAGCTTTGCTCGGTTCCCGCTTGGCACTTTTCGTCAGTAGCTGCCTAAGCCACAGGATTTCCAGGCGATACTTTTGGACAGATTCCAGCACCGTAAGGAACTGGATTAGGGCGACAGTTTCATTCTACCAGGTGTTCGTGGCCAATCGAGTGGGGGAGACCCAGACAATTACACAGACCGAAGAATGGAGATTCATTCCAGGGCGTTTGAATCCAGCAGACGGAGCGACTCGGTCCAACATAGAAGAAGATGTGCTTCCCGAGCTTTGGTTAAACGGGCCTGGATTCCTTTTGCGGCCAAGCAGGGATTGGCCAGAGGATTTGCCCTGGTTAGCTGTAGCCGAAGAAATAAGAAAATGTAAAGTTAAACTAACCAGAGTTGACGAGCCTCCTGATTGGTCCAAGCTAATGATCGATCAATCCAACATTTCGTCTGTATTGAAGTTGGAAGGTGAGTTTTTGGAGGTGGTGAAAGCCTGTCAATTTGAGGCTTTTGGTGATGAGCTGAGACGTTTGGGAAAGGGAAAAGGGCTCCATCATACTTCCCATCTCCTCCCGTTGAGCCCAATTCTAGGAAAGGACGGTATAATACGACTAGGAGGAAGGATTGGACGCGCTAAGCTGCCGTACGATGTCGTCCATCCCCCGCTGTTACCGAACAAGCACTAGCTGACCGAAAGGATCCTTGACGTCCTGCACCAACAAATGCACCACGCTGGGACGGACTATCTCTTCGCTAAAGTCCGCCAGCACTTCTGGAAAGTGAGAGGACGGGAAGCGGTAAAAGGAATACGCCGTAATTGCCCGACAAGTATTCGAGAACGAGCTTAACCTTCAGTCCAGCTCATGGGGGAGTTACCTTCATTTCGACTCGATTCATTCGTCTGCCCGTTTTCACACACCACAGTAGATTATTTCGGCCCGATCGAGACCAGCGCCTATCGTAATCGAGTAGTGAAAAGATATGGAGCGCTATTCACTTGCCTGGTGACGAGAGCAGTGAATTTCGAATTAGCCTTGTCCCTGACTTCCACGGACTTCTTACTGGCTTTTCGGGGGTTCATCGGGATCTACACCAAGCCAACAACCGCCCACTCTGACAATGGTACGAATTTCGTGGGAGCGGAATGCGAGTTGAACCACCTTGTCTGGGATCTGTGATCTGAATATTCATACCGCATTGGGATCACAAGACGAGGCCTAGCTATACCCTTCTTGAGCTAAGATTCAAGTAGTATGAAATAGTAAAACATTAGTGCAATTGGAAAAGATTGTTATGACCACATAAAGTGTAACATAAGCAAAAAAAAATTCTGATTTCGCTCTAATAGTATTTTGTTAAATGAACTCTATTAAATACAATATAATTCATGTTCTCCTGTAATTTTAATTAAAATAGCATAAGACAAAAAGGTTTTGTGAACCATTTAAGTAATGAGTAAACACCATCGGTATTTTAAAAAGGAAAATGGATGTAAGCCGACACTTTTACCATATTGGAAGCTCATCGTTCCACTTGAAACAATTTTAGAAATAGTACTATCGCTAAATAGAAATAGGACTAATGCATTGGAGAAATAGGACTGACCCCAAATATTTTAAAAGCCAGTCGTATTTCTCCCAGTCCTATTTCGGTTCAGTCCTATTTCACCGTCAATCCCAATAAAAGATGAAGTTTTTGAAATTGAATATACAATCTCCAATATTCCGTTGTCGTTTAATATTCATTTTATGTTTTAATTATATTCAAATGCTATAAAACTTATGTAAAGCCGCTGGGTATATCAAAGACGTATGTCACACAATATTTTTCATCATGGTAGGTTCTAGGTACTAGCTGAGGTTGATTTAAGAGGGCCTTGCGCCTGTCGCCTGTCAGGCAGCTACCAGGCGACCGAAAAGAAGGTTCTAAGAGGAATTTAGGACGGTTATGAAGAAGACTGAGGAGGAAAGTAGGAAGTTCTGCAGAGGTACTGAGGAGCCCGTCGTGCCGTGTGAGATACACGGAACGGTCTAATGACTGGAGTTTGTGGGTACAGTGAGGAGACAGTGTGATTCACACCACTCCATTTTCCCTACAATAATCAATAACTTCCACGCGCAAGTGTGAGTGGTATCTAGTATAAGTAAAATGTTCCGTTGCGGAGTAGCTCTGCAACGGAACCAGCAGAAGAAATCAGGCTGCGGCATCCAACAACTTCCATTGCATCTGCCAATATATCCAGTAGGTTCTCCATATGAAGGTAGGCCGGATAGTCCCTCTTACGTGGGTACAAAAACATGGGTGGAATGACACTTCGTGTTGCACCAACCGCCAGCTCTAGCGTGACAAGTGTGACCCGTTCACCTGACGTCATTGATCCCACCGTCTTACTACCTTTGGTAGCAAACACTTTACCAGGTCCGTGGCAAGTAGTGAGTCCTATAAAATTGTCAAATGATGGTTCAATAATTTTATTTTATTTTTCCTAAAACATACCCGTTTCGTCGAAGTTATATATGTCTCTTGGAATAAACTTGTACCTCTGTAGAACAGCGCAAAGGCTATAAAAAAACATAGACACCGTGTGCTTGTTAAATGCAGTTGCTTGTGTATAACTGGTGGCCTGAGCAGTTCTTACTGAAAGACGAGGATGTCTCTTCATGAAACCAATTATCCAATCCTTACCGGCAAGCCCATCTATGCCATTGCGATGCTATAAAAATTAGCAATAACAAATGGATATGAACTACCTCGGTCCTAATTAGCAGGACATCTCAGTTCGAATTTTTTTGCAACCTGATAGGCTAGTATCCTAAGATCAATGGTACTTAACCCATAGTACCTTTTTTTGGGCTTCAACAACATACTTTTCAAATGATTCTTGTTGTTGTGTTCTGAAAACTTTACTAGCTGGATGGTAACCTATTCTAGGTTATCGCCATTTCTTTTCCTCACAACTAACCTATATAATGTTGGCAAGATACACCAAAAAGTGTTGCAGCTTCCCTATATGTCATGTTATTGTCCATTACCGAAGCTGTGGCGTCTTCCATGACGGAGATGAGCGTCCCCTATCTGACACTGCCTTTCCATATTTCGAAATCGCTTTTCGTCACGACATAAAATACACAAGAGGAAAAAAAAACAAAATAGAAGATTCAAAATAAAATACTTTGCTAATGTGCTGCATGCCCCTTTGCAACGGACTATAACACCGTTGCCAGACTGTAGGAAGGGGGACGCGCATACGGAATTGTCGCAGTGGTAATAAGGCGTTCTAATTGCCCCTAACATGGGCCTTCACAAGTTTGATTGTTTAAATGGGACAAAATGAGCTAGGAGAAAAATAATGTAATAAATTCATAGATAAATGAACCAGTAATGACAAAACATCTCTTTTTACAATTTCTTCTGTCGTTTTTGGGGTGAAAACTAAAAAGCTGTCTGGGCTAAAACTAAAAAGCTGTCTGGGCTAAAACTAAATGGACAGTAAAACAAACATTTTATGATAACTTGAAAACTTTTACAGTTTAAAGCCTCTAATTTTTCGTAAAAATATAGAACCCTAATTCCTAGTATCTCAAATTTTCTTGCAACTAAATCCCTATAATACTTCAAGTGGCAGAATTTTTTTTAAATTGCCTATCGTTCCAATTGCGCCCACGCTCTTCTACCATTGTTTTTTCGTTTGTTTTGTTGTTTAGTTGTAGTTGATGCTTCTGCTGTGGGCATCACGATTTGGAACACAAAAATTCTGGTTGATACCTAGCTTTGGCGATGTTGTAAAACAAAGCATACCCATGGCGATCCTAATTGATACATAAAAAACGATTAAGTTTCAATATAAATATCCGCATATAAAATGTATTAATATCTGTTTTTTTTTGTATTGTGTCAAACCGTATGTACTTTTCTCTTCTGATTTAATCCGGCAATGTTACTCTGCCCTTTTCCCCTTACAGTTAAGATTGCAGTGCGAAAAAGAGTGTAAGCTCAAGTGTGTGCTTGTTGGGAATATATTTGATTCCCAACAGCAGACGACGCGGTCTGGACGCCGCACGAGGCTGCCCAGCCGTTTTAGTGCTTTTGAATTGGGTGGTCCTCGATAGAGGGCCACCATTGTACATTTTTCCTGTATGTAAGCCCCGCCCTAGGCCTATTGGCCGTCTCGGAAGAGAGGGCAAGGGGCATTCAGTCACAAAATACATCTCCTACAGTCCACAACTAGTTCCAACCAGTGCCTCCCGTGTGTTTCAATTCTTCAACTTCAATTTGTTAAAGGTAAAGTCAGACCACGGGTTGACTACATCCCTTCATGGTCCTTCGTAACCGTTTAAGTATTCTTAATCTAAGTTAAAAATTTCTTACTTTAAGTATTTACTTTTTGTGTTCTGTGGGGGAGTTTTTCTGGGCTCACCCCTTTTAGTCCCTAGACACCACGTGGGAATTTTCCTTTTTTGAACACGTGTTAGCTTAAGCGTGTGAAACTTTTTTTGCTGTTTCACCACGCGATTAGTTAAGCTTGTGAATTTTTTTCTTTTTCGCCTTTCACCACTCGTTGAACTACCGGGTGAAAATTTTTTTTTTCTTTTCACCACGTGTGGAGTGTGTAGGCACCTAAGAAAACCTTTTTTTCCCCATTTGCCTTTCAACTGTTAGGGCAAACACGTGGTCGGCCTTTTTTCAAATTTTGAATTTTTTGGTTAAAATTTTTTTTCCTTTCTCCCTTTGAGAAACGTTTTGCTTTTTTTCCTTTTTCATCTCCCTTTCCATTTACTTCAAGTAAGGTTAGGGTTGAGTAGGGTGGAAAATTTTTCTTTTTTTCCTTTTTGCAATTTCGGTCGCGTGGTCTGCGGCCATTGCTAACTCCACCCCAAAATTTTTTCTCTTTGCTTTTTTTTTCCTTTTTCAAATACACTGCTTCGCCTTGCCGCGTGCAGCGGCCATCTTTGTTGCTTTACAGTTTTGGGGGCTTTTTTCCCCTTTTTTCTTTTCTTTTTCTCCCTTATTGGAGGATATTTATATCCTCCCACCTACACTCCTTTCTTCTCCGCTTTAGCGGAGCACCATTAAGGTCTCCACAACAGCTTCAAAATTCGTGACGCCGAGAAGAAGGAGGAGGGAGCCTTAATTGTACCAACTCCAAGTGAGTTGAACACCCCCGAACAACAGCAGCAAAGAAAGGATTTTCTCGTGGACGACGTTAGCTACTCTCCACATTTGTCAACCATCGTGAAGAGCCCCAAGTCGGAGCAATAGCCGCAAGTGGAGCTGATCGACCAATCTCTCCAGTCGCCAGTGTTCCTGAGCAGCCCAAAATCGAACTTGGTAGAGCACGCGGTCGTGGTGGACAAATTTTCACTGTTTTTAACCACCTCTAGCCATTTGATCAGCTGTTACCCACCCCAGGCGGGGGCGTAGCAACGCGTTGCTGACTAAACTTGCACCTTACAAGTCAGGGCCAGGTAGCACACGTGGACGTGGTCGGCCATTACTCAAGGAAAACCCTCTGCATGCTCCAATTCAAGACCCAACTTCGGCGTTGGCACCAGCCAGAGTAGTGGAGCGCGCAGCTAGAGAAGAGGAAGAAGAAGACATCCTGCAAATTGATGCCGATCCAAGGGATCTTATTGATCTTTATAAAAAGTTGTAATTCCCCATGTTACAATAAAATAATTGATCACTAACCCTTTTTTCACTCACCTTAAAGCAGGAGGAAACGGTTCAACCGTGCTCCACCAAAAGAAAAAACTTTCTCACATTTTATGGAGTTGGGCTCAAAACCTAAACTCCCACTAATTAATTTCTCTTTTTTTTCCTTCCTTTAGAAAACTAGCGCCATCTAGCGCTCAAAATTTCAAACCTTAATTCTCTATTTTTCAAAAAAAAACTTATTTCTTTTCAGAAATGCAAGCTTACGCCATCTAGCGGTCGTAAGCAAACTAAAAATCCAAAAAATTTCAAAATTCTTTTCTTTTTTTCAAAAACTAAAGGCCTGCGCCATCTAGCGGTCAGAAAAACAGACTTCTCTATTATTTTCATTTTTCTCGATTTTTGTTCAGAAACTGAACCCACCTGGCGGTCAAAAACCAAAGGATGGTAAAACTTTTTCTAATTTTTCTCATTTCTTCTAAAACTGAAAGCTTATGCAGCCTAACGGCCAAATAAGCAACTTTAATTTCCAACTCATCGAAAAATAGTCCTTTCCCATTCCTACCCATTGAGCATCGTGCTAGCAACTAAACAAATCTTGACATTTTTCTTATTTTTACTGACAACAAGGTCGGTTTTTTTCGCTCGAAAGTTACCGAAAGCTAACCAAGAGCAACAAATTTAAGCTTCTACTTTTCAAAAAATTGTCTGACATAGCAAGGAGGAGAAACCTCAACCAGTGGAGTTCAAAAAATACGCCCACTGATTGGAGCACGGCGTCAGCGCTGCTCCCTTTCCATTCACCACAATTTAGTGGAAGCACTAAAAGTAAAACTTTTTTCCCAAGTTTCCTTTTTTTCTTTCACTCCTTCAAGGGAAATCCAGGAGTGAACTCCGCTGAGGATTGCAAAGAAGAATCAACTTTCCAATTCCAGCAAAACAAAAAATGTCACGATCGGTTGCAGCAACACGAGCGGGCCTGAAAGGCCACCTTACTATGGACAATGGAGAAAATCAAGGGTTACAAGGATCTCACGATGACCGCGGAACTGGATAACGATATTGCAACGGATACAGAACTCCTCAAGCAACGTTACCAGAAATTTATTAAAGCAAGCGACCAAGTACGTTGGGCCTTGCAAACTACGAACGCTACCGAGGAGCAAATCGAGCAAGATTACTCCACAGTAGCAGAAGTAGAAGAAGAAATGAGCATCATACTCGCCTTCGTTAAAAACAAACGAGATGAGTATAAAAGACAACAAGACTTGGAATTTCAAGAGCTGCAGAGAAAAGAACAGCGCCAGATTGAGGAGGACAGAAACAGATTGCTCCAAGACCTGCTTACTCAACAGCAACAACTCTTCGCATATCAGATCCTCCAACAACAGCAAGCCTATGCCGTACAGATACAACAACTTATGGCGCAAAATCAGGCTCCAGTAGCAGCAGCAGCAGCCCCAGTCCGACAAGCAACACGTCTTCCCCAAAGACAAATCAAACATTTTAAAGGAGATATTCTTGAATGGACATCATTCTGGGAGAGCTTTAATGCCTCCATTCACTCGTCTACAATGTCGGATGTTCAAAAATTCGACTACTTAAAAGAATACTTGAAAGAGGAAGCGTACTTGTGCGTGGAAAATCTGGAACTTACCGCAGCAAACTACAACATTGCCATAGCAGAGCTGAAAAGAGTCTACGCAAAACCAAAGGCTCTTATTCAAACCCATTTATGCAAGTTTGACAACCTCGCTCCTGTTAAAACAATGGCAGATGTATCGGCGCTGAGAAAACTGCAGCTC